>NC_133619.1:567763893-568063893 GCF_048593235.1 Sminthopsis crassicaudata
ATCAGGACTTATATAAGAACCCTTTTATACCAAACCCCATTTATACCAAATCTTCCAAGGAAGATTCATTCACTGTTTTTGTTTTGGTTTGTTTTTTGGGAGGGTGGTGTGGGTGAAGGTTCTGTAGAAAAGTATTTTTTGTTTCAGCCCTGAGAATTTTTCTGAGACATTTCAGTTCTCTTTCCTGAAATAGGAAATAAAATGTGAATAGTAAATATAATTGAATTTTTTTTGGTGACCAAGGGCTTTCCAGGGTTCCTGATGCTATTCTGAAGCCCAGTGGTTATTGTGCATGTTGGATATGCAGAAGGGATAGGAGGTTGGATTAAATAGGTACTGGCTCCAAAGCAGCTCCCTGCAGGTTGATTTTCTGATGCAATCCCTAATAAAAGTTTGCTAACTCCTTCTTCTAAAAAGCAGCAACACATTTCCATTTGTGCTTTGGAGTCAATGAGGATCATCTGTAAAGGGCTAACCAGAAAATAAAAATAAAATAACTATATATATATATATATATATATATATATATATATATATATATATATATATATATATATATTACACTGAATGCTTGTAAGTCTCAGTTTCCTCAGTTGCAAAATATAATAATGGTATCTACCTTCCAGAGCTATTGTGAGAGTCAACCAAGGTAACATATCACTTGGAAAACCTTAAAGCATTATATAGCAATATTTCCTAATTATGTAAAAAGGATCTTTAGTGATCAGATTTTTGCCTTTCTTTACATCCCCAATGCCTGGCACAAAACAAATGCTTCATCAACATTTATTGACTGACTAGGGACTCTTGAATCTCAAACCAAAGATGAAGGGCCTCTCTTATCTCTATTGATTTGTCTCTGCCCTGGTGTTCATGTCTCCCAGTCTAGAATTCTTTCTCTCCCAATGTTTGTCTCATGTCCCAGTTTCCTTCAAATTCCAGTTAAAATCCCACCTTCTTTAAGAAAGCTGTCTCAATATGCTTTAGTGTTAGTGCCTTCCCTCTGTTGATAATCTCTGATCTATCCCACTGACATCTTTTTGTAAATAGTTTTCATATTGTGTTAGACTTTGAACTCCCTGAGAGCTGGGTTTTACTTATTGCCTTTCTTTATATCCCTAGTGCTTAGCACAGAACTTGGCCCATAGGGACACTTAATAAAGACTTATTGACTGGCCGACTTCCCCTACTCTCTCCTTTCCCCAGAAAGAAGCTGGAAACTACATTCCAGAAAGGCACCTGTGGGCTCTTTGCTATCCAGTGCCTTATAAATTCCTTGTCCCATGGGTTCAGTGCTTTCCTTGGATAGGGGCCCTTCAAGCTGGATAATCTGGAGCTGCAACAAGCCCTCAGAGGTTCTGCTAGTTATGGAATGGTTTCCAGTGGGTAAGCACTCCTCACAGGATGAGACATATTTTCTCCTGGCCACTGTTGGATGGAATCCATCTTAGACAGAGAACTTAGTGGCAGAATAAACACCTTCAGCATCTGGGAAAGGTTGAATAGTCCAGTGGTTTGAACCTCAGTTGAGATACTTGGAGAGTCTCCATGGAAAGCCAGTTTGGGTTGATGTAATGTTTTTGAGATCCTTTCAGTTTCCCTTGAGGTCAAATGAGGATAAATTTACTCTGCTATTTTTGTGAGGTTTCTCATCTCTACTCTGAGAACACAGGCAAGAAGAGCCTCTAAAATGGCAGACAAATCAAAGTGCATGAATCCAAGATGTCACTTCCAAGAGAAGGTGAGGGTTACACATCTCTAGCCCCAAGGGTCTGTTTTCCTGGATTTTCCATCAGAGTCAGCAGGTTTTATAACTGCCAACAAAGTAATTTCTTTTCTTCATATTAAACATATATAGCATGGAGCTGATGGGAAGCATCTCCTATAGTCCAGTAGCTGGTCTTAGGATTGATTGGTAGACTGAATCAATCAATAATCATTGATTAAGAACCTACTATGTATCAGACATTGTGCTAAGTATTTGGGGCTACAAAAGGAGAAAAAAGTTAGGAGCTCACAATCTAAAAATTGAGGCAACAAATAAATATATTAAAACAACCTATATACAGGACAAATAGGAAATGATTAACAGAAGGAAGGCACTAGAATTAAGAGGATTGGTAAAGACTTCCTGTTGAAGATGAGATTTTAATTGGGTCTTAGAGGAAGTCAGGGAAACCAGTGGGTGGAATTGAGAAGGGAGATCATTCTAGGCTTGGGGACAGTAAGAAAAAATGCTCAGAGCTGGGACAATATGATAAGGAGGCTAGAATTCAAGAGAGAAGCACAGTGTAGAATTACATTGATTAATCAAAGGGTCAAGTTGGCAAAATGGGATGTGGGTAATGCAGGAAAGATAAGCTGAAAGACAATTAAGTTGTCTGAGTATTAGAAGTCATACTATATTTAGCTATTTTTAGAATAGAATTATTTTGTTTATATCTATTTACATATGTATACATATATAGACACATATGTACACATATGTCTATATCTATCTATCTATATTTGTATGTATATCTTCCCTGATCTAATGATCCATGAAAACTACTGACTAGCATAATTTCTAATACATAGTATATGCTTAAAATATTTGTTAATAAAACAACTTTGAGATACCATCTTTTGCCTATCAGATTGGTTAAAATGGTAGATGCCCTTCCACTGAGGAATGGCTAAACAAATTGTAGTATATGATTGTGCTGAAATATTACTATGCTATAAAAATGATGAGCTGGTTGATTTTAGAAAAACATGAAAAAACTTGCATGAAATGATCAAGAGTGAAATGAATAGAGAACTTTGTACATAGTGACAGAAATTTCATCTTAATAAATGACTATTTTCCCAAAAAATAACAATAATTAATGAATGTGAAATATTAATAACTCTCTTTGCATATTGAAATTTAACATTTTATTAGGGATGATAATTTAGAATGATGAGTTCTTCCTTGGAACCTGATTCATCTTGAGTAACATAAATAATTAAATCAACTACTTATGAAGCTTTGAAAATGCTATCCATTTCCAGAGAAAGAACTGAGAAATAGATTTATAAGTTTTATTTTATCTATCCATCCATCTATCCACCTATCTATCTATCTATCTGTCTGTCTGTCTATCTATCTTTCTATGTGTATATATAGATATCATTGCAGATATCCTCATTCTTTTGGATTTAAACTTGAGGAAAGATGGCCTAGTAATAATGGCAGTAAATTGAAAGTCAGTAACCCTGGGTGTAGGACCCAAATCTATCACTTATTAACTGTATAATTTGAACAAAGTTACTTCAAGGTTTCTTCATCAGTACAAGGATAACAATAGTTAAATTCCCTATGTCATAGGGCTCTTAGAAAATTGAAATGAGACAATAAACATAATTTTGTAAACCCTGAAGAGTTATGTAAATGTAAATTGTTACTCTCATTTTTTTATTCTCTTTCTAAGTGAACCAGAAATTTGGAGGTAGAATATAGTAAATGGGAAAATACCCATTCCATAATCCAAGATGCACTTTAATAAGGAAAACCAATTGTTCTGCTCAGAGCAAGAAACAGGAGCTTTTAAATGTCTATGATGGCCTGAGAATTATTTCTCCCTAAAATATATAAATAGGAGGGTCATCTCTCAGGCATGTGAAATTGTATAATTTACTGCTAAAAAGATAAAATCTGCTTTCCCTTTCATTTATATTTGCTATCCAAACAAAATCACTATATTTGTGTAAATTGTTTCCCAGACTATGTCACTTGTACAACAGAACAGTCAGTGTAGTCAAAATATCCATGACAGACAGAAATGTGATAATCAAAGTAGTTCTAATTGGTTTCCCTGACTTCCTATAAGACCCAATTAAAATCAGAGCAAAAGGGTAAAACCATGGGAGAGTAAAAACAGAAAAAAGAAGTGAGCATAGCATATGTTGATTTATATTCAATCTCCATAGATTTTTTTTCTGGATGCAGATGGCATTTTCTGTCCAAAGTCTGTTGGTTTTGCTTTGGATCACTTCACTCCTATAATATGAGGAATCCTCACATCATAACTTGAATCTAGGTCATATCTGAATTCTCTTATATGTGGCTTTAACAGTCCCTGCATCCCCTATAAATTCAATAAAATGTGCATAAAGTAAGGAAAGCTTTGGTGGTGGTGACTGTGGTGGATGTTTGTCCTTTGTTCTTGAAGAAGTCCATTGACTTCATGAAGGTTATGTCTTGCACCTGAACTCGATTTTAAGTGAGCAGAGCTGCACAGTCACCAGCCTCAGTTTTTCCTCCAGAGTCAAATCCACAGCAAGATAGGCAATGACCCAGGATGCAGTGGATGATATTGGCCTTTCTAAATTAAGATCTTTCCCAGGTCTCAGTTTGCCATTCAATGACTAAGATAAAAATTGAGAAAAAAGATGACCTACTTTACCAACACAGAAGTATCAGGTTGAAAGGAGAAGACCCTCAACATTTCTGGCCAAAACAGAAAACAGTTGCTATTTACATTCATTTTAAGCTATCAAAATCATTTTAGGATAGAGAAATCAGTATCATTTGACCACATCTGAATGATCATATCGCAAAGATGGTCTATGGAAGTACAGTATTTGCCGAACCAACAAATTCCACAAAAGGGTAGGTTTGGATTGAACCCACAGAAAATTTAAAAAAAAATTATAGTAGCCAATAAATAGTAAATATAATTGTCATTTCCTCTCTAATGGGTTTCATTTCCCCCCAGTCCAGAGGCTATGTAGTCCCTCATATCCTTAGCATGGTTCTGTGGTTTGAAAATAAACTCAGAATTGTAAGGAAGGCAACCCCTAACATTTGAATGAGTCCTTCTTTCATCCAAGAGATCCCTGTGTCCATATTATAGTAGTACCCTAAAAGTTTGAGCTTCCCTTGAAGTTCTTTAAAGAGCCCTTTTCCCACTGGGCTGATGTTATCCAAATCATATAGTAAGATAATATACCCAAATATAAACCTTTTGTTTTCTCTGTTGTGATTTGATGTACCTCTAAGTGTTAAGGGACCACCTGTGTAATCACCTTCTATTCAAGAGGCTGTGCTGCAATTTGATCTTTGAAGGCTTAAACTTGGACTTGTTAGAGAAACAGCCCAAGAAAAACTGATATTATGTTCTTTGACCATGTTATATGGAGGAGAGATTAGATTGCGGAGGTCAGAACCTGCAACAACAGGTAGAACTTGCAAAGGAGAAAATTTTGGCTTAACATGAAAAAAAAAAACTTCCTAATAATATGTGATCTAAAAGTAGAGTGGTGTTTTTATATACACTCAAGAGGCAGGTGAAACATTAGACCTGGAGTCAGGAAAATCTGAGTTCAAAATTGGCCTCTTAAACTTAATAGTTGTATCATCCCGAGCAAGTTGCTTAATCTTTCTTTACCTCAGATTCCTCATCTGTAAAATAGGTATAATAATAGTACTTACCTCACTGAGTTGTTGGAAGGATCAAATTAGATCTTATTTATAAAGCATTCCACAAATTTTAAAGTACTATGTATCAAGGTTTAAAGAAACTTGGAGCTCACAAGGCAGTAAAGCAAATTAGTTTTATTCATCAGAAATACTCAAAAAATGTAGATAGGGAGGAGAATTAGGGAAATAGGACTCTTGGATCCCTAAGTGGAATTGGGCACTTCATGGAAGAAAGTGGGGGACAAAGCAAATGGGGCACTAGAAATAATGGGGCATTCTCTAACCAGCCAATAAACTGTGAAGAATTCTCAGATCTGGGCCAGCAGGAGGTATTAAAGGAAGGGAGTGAGGAGCCTGGCCTGGGTACTAGTCTTGATTAGTGCTAGTGGATAAAGTCAAGGAAAATTAAGATTCCCCAAGAATAAAGACTAATTGATATTCAGAATTTCACTCACAAAAAAGGGATTTAGTTAATTATTGTTGATCTTATTTTGAAAAATTGAGTCAAATTTTTGTTTTTGTTTTTAAGCCTCTTGGAGGGTTCTTCATTTAAACAGTTCAGGGAAACTATTGTGTTATTGAGTAAGGATAATCACTTGTCAGGTTTGCAACAGCGAGAAATCTTGTTTAGTTATGGAGTACCCTAGATGGTCTTTAAGTTACCTTCCTTCTGAGTTTATATTATTCTATGGGCAATTTGCTAGTGAGAAAGTCTTTCTTGGAATTCTCTCCTTTCTCCTCATGCTCTGATGTCTTATTATTGGTGAGAATTCCATGTCATCCTTGGATTTAGACACCATCTAAGTAAATATATTTGTGGTCACAGTAGTATTTAAGAATTTCCACAGTGACCTATCTTAAGAAATTCCCTTTTCTCAGTAGTAAGTGAGGTCTGAGAAACCCAATACTCTTTAAAAATAACATTATTTTGGAGAAGACAAGATGGAGTGTCATTGAAAAAATCTGGGATGTTTACATTTGGGGGCAATCATATGAAGAAAGATGGAGAAGTAAATAAGGGAATTCCCTGACTTGGTTTTATCTAACATCTTATATCCAGAAGGCAAAAGAAAAATATGGGACAGTTAATTTTCTTGTATTATGATGCATTTTTAATAACTAACATTTCAGAAATAATTACAAGCGCTAATCCAGCATCTTTTGTGGAAGAAGACTCTGACTTCAATATTAAGTGATCCATTGCAAAGGAATGAGAAAGATGTCAGTTAAAATTCTGGAAAATATTGTTGAGGAATAAAAAAATTAGAGAGGCGCAGGTTGGTAGTATAGCAGATAGAGTGCTCAATCTGGATTTATGATAAATTTGAATTCAAATCCAACTTCAGACACTAAAATTGTGTGCCTCTGGGAAAGTAATCTAAACTCTATTTATTTTAGTTGTCTCATCTATAAATGGCGATAATAATAGCAGCTACTTCTTTGGGTTTTTGTGAGGATCAAATGAGATAATCATTGTTAACTAATAAAATAAATATTAAACTAATAATCAGTGCCTGACATGTAATAGGTACAGTATAAATTTTGTTTTTATTATGATGATTATAGTGATGGTGAGGATCGAATTTTTGGAAGCTATGTGGCTACAGATTAGAAATACTTTCATTCAAAAGAAAATTGGGGGCTTTAAAACTCAAAAAAATGGAATTTATATTTTGTCCTAGAAGTAAAAGAAAAGACCTGCAATTGGGTGAGCAGAAAAGTTGTATGATCAAACTCATATTTAAAGAAAATTAATTTGGTAGGGTGCATAAGATGGGAAGAAGAGGGTTAAGACTCAAAATGCACTTGATAATGATATTATCACAAGTGATATCCCAGAATGCATTTTAGAATACCTACTATGTACCAGGCAGAATGCTAAATTCCAAAGTGGAACATGTTTCCATGACACAAATAGTTGAAAGACATAAAGATTACAAAGTTGCATTTCTGCTTATTTTTTGCTCTTTAAATCCCCAATAAAAGCAAATGGATCCTCATAAAAATAATTTGATTTTGTAGAAATATTCTTTCTTAAAGGCTCTCTTCCAATACCTCTCATGCACATATCAAATATATGTACATATTCTCTTAAAAATACAATAGGGATACATTTGTAAATGACACTGGTTATTAATATCAATCAAGGCTTAAAGTGGGGAAACATACGCTCCCCAAAGGTATTGAAGAAATCCAGCAGAGTCCAAATAAAAGAGGTCTTTCTTATAGATGATGAGGCCCTTCAAATCCCCTTTGTACTTAATATTGTTCTGACCACATATAGCCAAGGAACACTACAGAGTCTCCTAAATAAAAGCCATAATAACACAAAAGGATTTGGTCTCTAACTACCCATATTGGAAAAACCAAATGGATAAACCAAATGTCTTTTGTCTGAATGATGATATTTAGTTGGGTAGACAACTTAATAGAGTCTTTTGTCTGGATTATGATATTCAGTTGGGTAGACAACTTAATAGAGTTGTCCATTTCTGTGTGGGGAAAGAACAGACTCTGAAAATGGGAAATGAGTTGAATAATGACTTTGAACTGAACAGGAAGATAAAAGCAGAATGGATTATCTTTTGGGAAATTGCAAAGTACTAAGATTCACCCTGAAACAAAGCCCTGTCTTTTTAATATCAATATTCTTCTGTCAGTTTATAGTTGAGTCATAGTTCAATTTCAAAGACCCAAAACTGAGGTTTATTCAAAGAACACATCATTAAGGATTATGAAAGAAGAACTAGGGAAAGTAAGTCACCAAAGAAATATATGATTGAAAAAGGAAATATACTAGTCGTATTATAAGAGTGAAAAAAGATGGGCAGTCTTCTGGAGATATCATGAATTTATGGGAATACCTAGACAAGAACCCCAAAGAATGGACAGAGATGTCAGTTGTGAGCCACATTTTTGGAGGAAATATCCATAAAGATTAGACCACAGATCCATTCGGGTAGACCCTCAAAAGCCATAGATCTCATTTTACCCTATGTCAAGGATATATATGAAATCAAATGGTCTCCTTTTTATTAAGATTTCTTATTCATTTGGCCTCTTCACTAAGAAATAAAGGGGGCCATAAGTTGTCAAAGGTCAGGGGAGCACAAGGCTTTGTGTGTATAGGCTTTTCATTGGACTTTGCTTCTGTCATGCAAGAGCCAAGTTAGCTAAGGCAGGAGACTTTCCTAGTGGAATCTCTCCTCCTGCCCCCCTGTCATAATAATTCTTTTTTTTTTTTCCTGTAGCAGCTCATGAAGACCATTTACTAAGAGTGTGGGGACACTGGGACCTACACTGTTAGAGGAAGTGTCTACACTGATGAAACCACGAATCCCCGAAGTATTGAAAAATGAAATGTCAACAACTTACACTATTTCCTCATAATGAAGATTCATGAAAATGGTGCCTGGGGAGAATTTTCAGTCACAGAAAGAAAATATCAGTTAAAAAAAATCTCTCAAGTCTAGTCTGTCTGGTGGTTATAACAAAGGATTTTGCATTATGGTTCAAGTTTTAGGCCATATCTTAACTGTCTTTTTGTGAGCATTATATGTTACTTAATGTGGCAATCAGATATAAATTATGCATTGTCTTATTAGAATCATTAAAACTCTCTCTCTTATCTCCCTCCTTTTGTCCTTCCTCCTTCCTTCCTCTGTCCCTCCCTCACTCCTTCCCTCCATCCCTCTACCTCTCACTCTCCCTCCCTTCTTCCTTCTCTCTCTTCTTCTCTCCTCCCTCTCTCTCTTTCCCCCTCCCTCTTTCTCCCTCTCTTTTCCTCTCCCTTTCTCCCATCTTCCTTCTTTCCCCCCTCTCTTTCTGCCCCTCCCCATCTAGACTGAGGAAAAACTTTCTGACTAAATTTCGATGCAATATTTATTGATGATTAGAAAAGTATCATGGGTATAGTGGAATGTTCATTGAAATTAGAATGAGGAGAACTGACTTCAAATGTAGGCATTCTACTTACTATGTAGTTTTGAGAAAATCACTTTATCTCTTTGGGACTCAGTTTCCTCCACTTACTGTGATTATACTAAGTGATTCTAAGCTCTAATTCTATTATCCAAAGATAATCTTGAAAGAAGGAAAACAAAACAAAACAAAAAGCCTGACTCTCCTCTTCTTGACTGTTCCCGGAATTTGGGAGCACAATGTTAAGTTAAGAAGACAATATGAACCATCAGCCTTCACACCTCAGTCAGAGTCCCACTCTTTTTTTATCTTAAAGGAAAAATAATCTTGAAAGTAAGTAAGCAATACAGACTACAAGTAGGGATTTTAGGATATGCTGTAGCTGGGACAGTGTCTTATGCAGACACTATCTAAGCATGTGTCTTAACAAATAAATGATGTGGCAGAACATGATTTTCACCACTGGGAAACAACTTTGCTTCATTTTCTTCTGTGTGCCCACCTGGTTTATACATTATGAACCCAATATATTAAGAGGTGTTTTCTGGGAAAATGTTCTTGTTGACATTTGACTGTGACCAAAAGAAGTGGATAAACCACACTATGAACTAAGAACTTCAACAGCCTGAAGTTTACTACTTCAATGTGGATTCTTACTCTCCATTCTCTCCCTGACACTCATCACAAACAATATAGAAAAAAAGGGGAAAAAATGTCACAAATGCAAAACTATGCAGTTTGCTAGTTTGCCTTTTATAGATTTGGCTGTCTGGCTCAAATGGCAATGTTTCTTCCATTTATGTTTGAATCATTGTAAGCATTCCATAATTTAAATATATTCCCTAATATCCAACCTAACTCTTATCTTTCCCTACTTTTCTTTCTTGAAAGATTTTTTAAAAAATTCTAATTAGTAAAGTATAAAAACAAACATCCAAATTTATTTTTTAAATATTTATTTATGTAAAACTAACTTTAAAATAAGAAAAAAACAAAATAAAAAAAGAAATGCAGAAAATGAAATTCAAAAAGCAAAACACAACACAACACCACATTGTCATTTACCCAGCAGAATGTCAGAGAGCACTCAAAATATGTGACAATAAATTTCTTTTTCAAGAAAGCATATAAAATAGAAGAGATTGTATTCATGAGTATCCATCTTTGCTTCCTTATATTCTTTTATTTACTGCTGTGCATTTTTTACTTTATTCTTTTTCATCCCTTCCACTCCCCCAAACAGGCTACATATAAACACACACACACACACACACACACGTGTGTGTATGCATATATATATATACATAATATATTTATATACAGATGAATTTATATATATGTAAAAATGGACCTAAATAATATTAATATGACTAACATATAATACAGATTTCTCTATAACATGGATTGAATCTTTAAATTTAATTTTATCTGAGGTCAATGATATTTAGCCCTATTTTTTCTAACAAATAAGCAATTTTAAAAATTCTTGCTCCATTTACAGGCTTCAAACCCTCACTTTGCATATATCAAATTATTTAATTGTGACTATTTGTAATATAACATAATAAAAAAATAAGTAGTTGAGCCCAGAAATTCTGACAGTTTAGAACTTTGATTATGCCTTTACTCAAAGGATATGTAGTCTAAGGAAAAATATACTACATAGAAAGGCCATGTAATGGACAGTTTCTTGACACAGGCACACTAGGAGGCTACCTATATGGTATACTGATGCTTATTCAATATGATTTGGCTGTCAGAAAAGCTTGCCTGCTCAAAATAACAATAATGAGAATAATAACTTATATTTTTATAGATTTCTGCACAATAACCATGTGAAGGTAAATAGTGAAAGTATTATTATTTCCATTTTACAGATACAGTAACTGTGGCCAAGAGAAATAAATGGTCCCACATCATCCAAATAGGAAATGATAGGGCAGAATTTGGAACCAGCTCTGCCAACTGCTATTTCAACAGTCTATCTTGTAGTTATGAGGAGATTTTAATGAGATGTTTTAGTTTAGAATTATATATTGAAGTTAAAAAGACGTTGAAGGTCATCTAATTCAATACTTTCATTTTCCAGATTAGAAAACAGGATCAATGAGGCAAATGACCCAAGATCAGGGATATAGTAAATAGATTCTAACACAAAGCCTCTGGGTAAATATAATCCCTCTTTCACTGTATTTCATGTGGTCCTTTGAGTATAAAAGATTTTGAGATGAAAAAACTATAAGGATATGATTTACCATAATTTCAATTCTTTTTGACTAATACTGTGGCCAAGAATAATTAATCTAGCTCAAGCCAGGAAGTCCAGAGCTCCTATAATTTTGCTGCTGATTGTGAAAGATGTGACCATAAGTAAAGAACTTAATGGCATAGCTCTTGAAAATAGTCTACAGTTGGTAGAGTTGTGAACTGATAACTGATTCAACCATTCTGTAAAGCAATTTGGAACTATGCCCAAAGGGCAATCAAACTGTGCATACCCTTTGATCCCAATACCATTGCTAGATCTATATCCCCAAGACATCCAAAAATGAAGGGGAAAGATCTATTTACATTTATTTACATACATATATATGTATATACATATACATATATATGCTATAAATACATATAGCAGCTCTTTTTATGATGTCTAAGAATCGGAAATTAAAGGGATGCCCATCAATTGAGGAATGATTCAACAAGAGGTGGTAAATGATTGTAATGTAATATTATTGTACTATAAACAATGAGAAGCAGGATGATTTCAGAAAAAGAACCTTGGAAAGACTCATATGAACTGATGCATAAGGAAGTGAATAGAAGAATGATACACAATTACAATATTGTTTAATAAAGAATTGTAAATGACTTAGCTGTTCTCAGCTATACAGTGATCCAAGATAATTTCAGAGAACTAATGATGAGGCATATTATTATTCTCCAGAGAAAGAACTGATACTGATTAAATAAAGACTGAAGTATAGTATTTTTTCACTTTCATTTCTTTTCACTTCTTCTACAAAATGACTAATTATAGGAAAGTTTTACAACACTGAACATGTATAACCTATACCTGATTGCTTACTATTTCAGAAAGGGGGAGGGGAGGGAATGAAAGAAGAGAAGAACAGAATTTAGAACTCAAAACTTTAAATGAAAATGTTAAAAAAATTAGACAAAGTGAGTATGATTCAAATGCTGTCTTACTATATAGATGTTGGGTCGATGGCAAAGGGCTTTGAGCATGATCCACAAACAATATCAAAAATAATATAATTAAATTTGTCTTAGAGATGTTTATACTAATGATTGCTATGAAACATAAATGAATCTTCACAGAAAATATGATACTAAAGTCTCAAAGTAAAATAAATGAAACAAAGAACTTCTCCCCCAATGGCTTGAGGGTTGCTCCCATTTCTTTCATAGGGAGAAGGTGTATGTGTGTGAAGGAGGGGAAGGAGCTCTGCTTTTGTTTTACACCTTATTCATGCTAAGTAGAAAGTTTTAATAAGAAAAAGTGCAGTTAAGTGCCAAAGGAATAGAGTTCTGGGATTCCTCTTCCAGAGTTCAAATCTGGCCTCAGACATAGCTTTGTGATCCTGGGCAGGTCACTTAACCCCATGTGCCTCAGTTTTCTCATCTGTAAAGTGACTTAGAGAAGAAAATGGCAAACCACACCATTTCTGCCAAGAAAACTGCAAATGGGGTCTTAAAGTATCAGCCGAAACTCAAGAACAGAGAAAAACTAATTGAGAAGGAATCTGATTTAATGTTCCTGAGTCCCAGTACTGGATGTGTTCTAATTCTTTTTTATTTTAGAATAGAAAAGTGATACCTGTCAGATTGGCTAAGATGACAGGAAAAGATATGATGAATGTTGGAGGGGATGTGGGAAAATTGGGACACTAATGCACTGTTGGTGGAACTGTGAACAGATCCAACCATTCTGGAGAGCAGTTTGGAACTCTGCCCACCCAAAGGGCTATAAAACTGCATACCCTTTGGTTCAGAAGTGTTTCTATTGGGTCTATATCACAAAGAGATCTTAAAGGAGGGAAAAGGACCCACATATGCAACAATGTTTGTAGCAGCCCTTTTGTAGTGGTAAGAAACTGGAAACTGATGCCCATCAGTTGGAGAATGGATGAATAAGTTATGGTATATGAATGCTATGGAATATTATTGTTCTGTAAGAAATGACCAACAGGATGATTTCAGAGAGGCCTGGAGAGACCTACATGAACAGATGTGAAGTGAAATGAGCAGAACCAGGAGATCATTGTACATTTCAATAACAAGACTATACAACGATCAATTCTGATGGACATGACTCTTCAGCAATGAGATGATTCAAACCAGTTCCACTTGTTGAGTGATGAAGAGAGCCATCTATACCCAGAGAGAGGACCGTAAGAACTGAGTGTGGTTCACAACGTAACATTTTCACTCTCTCTGTTGTTATTTGCTTGCATTTTGTTTACTTTCTCAGCTTTTTTTTTCTATCTTCTTGATGTGATTTTTCTTGTGCAGCAAGATAACTGTATAAATATGTAAACATATATTGGATTTAATATGTATTTCAACATTTGTAACATTATTGGACTACCTGCCATCTAAGGAAGGGATGAGGGAACGAGGGGATAATTTGGAACATAAGTTTTGCAAGGATCAATGTTGAAAAATTACCCAAGCATATGTTTTGTAAATAAAAAGTTTTAATTAAAAAAAAAGAATAGCAAAGTGGCTTTAAATGAGCATGGAAATATTATAGATTTTTCTTCTAGATTACCAAACTTTGGAAAATGGTTTTGAAATCAGAGAATCTGAGTTTAGTTCCTTCCTCTGATACTACTCTGAGCAAGTCACTCAATTTCCTCATCTGCAAAATGAAAGGGGTTGTCTAGATGACTTTTACAGTCTTTTCTAGATCTGTGATACTATTATCCTTGGCTATAAATAGAAATTATAAAAGGACTATTTCTGATCTTTGTAAATTTCCCTCCATTTTTTCCTGTTTATGGAAGAGGTCTGACATGACCTCTACCAAAATCTGTTCTTATTCTGGAGTTTGGGCAACATAGTTAAGAACCCAACAAGTCCTCCAACCCAATTTTCTGGGAGGGACATAGTTATTATTTAAGAAAACAGTCCCATAAATAGTACTATAAGCAATTTTTGAAATGGAACTTTGCTAATCATTTTTATTGCTGTTAGTAAAGTTTTTTCTTATTTTTAAAAAATTATCATCTTCTAATATCATCTTTATTTTCAAATACATCACTGTTCTTTCTTGCAATTGCACCTGTGCAATTTTGAACAAGTCAAAAAACCTTTATAAAATGAAGAGATTAATTCATTTGAAGAAGTGAGCAGTGTACAGATATTCATCATTACCTGTATTTTCAGACTTTTTTTTGAAGTACTAATTGATTTTGCTGACTTTTCCCCCTCTTTCTCTTTTTCTTTTATAAGAATTGTTTCTTACATAGAATAACTTTTTGAGAGAAGGAAGGGGAGGAAGATATTGGGAGAAATTTTGGCTAAGTTTAAGCTAAACATTTTTTAAGCTTTAAACTAAAATGATATTATTATTAATAATTAAAATAAATTGTTTTAAATAAAGGGATTAACAGAAAAACAATATATACAATTATAATAAAGTAAGTGAAAAAGAACAAAAAACTATGACACCAAATGCTATGTTAACTCTTACTAACAATTAATTATTTTTAATAGCTTTTTATTTACAAAATATATGCATGGGTAATTTTTCAGCATTGACAACTGCGAAACCTTTTGTTCCAACTTTTCCCCTTCTTCCCCCGCCCCCTCCCCCAGATGGCAGGTTGACCAATACATGTTAAATATGTTAAAGTATAAGTTAAATATGATATATGTATACATGTCCATACAGTTATTTTGCTGTACAAAAAGAATTGGACTTTGAAATAGTGTACAATTAGCCTGTTAAGGAAATAAAAAAAATGCAGGTGGGCAAAAATAGAGGGATTGGGAATTCTATGTAATGGTTCATACTTATCTCCCAGAGTTCTTTCGCTGGGTGTTGCTGGTTCAGTTAATTACTGCTCTATTGGAACTGATTTGGTTCATCTCATTGTTGACGAGGACCATGTCCATCAGAATTGATTATCATACAGTATTGTTGTTGAAGTATCTAATGATCTCTTGGTCCTGCTCATTTCACTCAGCATCAGTTCATGTAAGTCTCTCCAGGCCTTTCTGAAATCATCCTGCTGGTCATTTCTTACAGAACAATAATATTCCATGACATTCATATACCACAATTTACCCAGCCATTCTCCAATTGATGGGCATTCACTCACTTTCCAGTTTCTGGCCATTACAAAAAAGGCTGCCACAAACATTCTTGCACATACAGGTCCCTTTCCCTTCTTTAAAATCTCTTTGGGACATAAGCCCAGTAGTAACACTGCTGGATCAAATGGTATGCACAGTTTGATATCTTTTTGAGTATTATTCCAAATCGTTCTCCAGGATGGCTGGATGTATTCACAATTATACCAACAATGCATCAGTGTCCCAGTTTTCCCACATCCTCTCCAACACTCTGCATTATCTTTCTCTGTCATTCTAGCTACTCTGACAGGTGTGTAGTGGTATCTCAGAGTTGTCTTAATTTGCATTTCTCTGATTAACAATAACTTGGAGCATCTTTTCATATGGCTAGAAATAGTTTCAATTTCTTCATCTGAGAATTGTCTGTTCATATCCTTTGACCATTTGTCAATTGAAGAATGGCTTCATTTTTTATTAGAATCAATTTTCTATATATTTTGGAAATGAGGTCTTTATCAGAACCTTTGACTAACAGTTAATTCTTGAGAAGAATAGAGAAAATATATTTCTCTTTTTCTTACCTAAATTATCATATGTTATCAATCAAAGTTGATGTGTTAAGTTGGTTTTGTTAAATTGTGTGGTAGATGCTATATTCATAAAGTCCAGGGATCAGATTTGGCCTTTAAAAGACATATTGTGATCCTGTTCAGGTTTTCTTATCAAAGCCACTGGAGTTGCTTGCCATTTCCTTCTCCAGTTTATTTTATAGATGAGGAAACTAAGGCAAACAGGATTAAGTGACTAACTCAGGGTCATACAGCTGATAAGTATCAGAGGCCAGATTTGAACTTAAGGACTCTATCCATTGTACCATCTAAATGCCTTCCGTAGTTTTAAATTCCAATAAAATATGAATTATCACAATGTAATAAATAAGCAACATCCTTCTTATATTGCATAAATAAAGTGATTCACTTTTATATATATATATTATTTGACTCATGTCAAATGCTCTATTCTTAGTAGTTGGACTAGGTTCAAGTATGGCAGATTCTCAATTACTAATATTCTCACGTGGCTTAAATCTTGCCTCCAAACACTATGTCTCTTTGAAAATCTCTGAATTTAGATTATTTTAAAAGTATTTTGAGTCAACACATTTGCTAGCAAGAAGGGCAGCCACTTAAGGTTTTAAATAAAAATATATTTGTTACAAGTTAAATTTAAGTCCATAGCAGTTTACTACTTATGTAACTTAGGGTAAGACATTTAACCTCTCTAGGCCTGTTTCATCTCTAAAATGAGGGTCTTGGACTAGATGGTACCTAAGCTCTTACCGAGAGCCTGAAAACCCATAATTTGGTTTCAAGTCTAGAAACAAGGAACAAACTTCCAAATATCAAGAGAGAAATCCTTGCAAGATGGGTGGAGTTAATACTTCTTCAGTGAAAAATAATATTGGAGTCAACAAACAGCCTAAATTTCCTTGCCTCCAGAATTCTTTTGGGTTTCACTCTCCTTGCTCATCTTATAACATTTCTAGTTTGCATACATTGGCCTTACTCAACTATATATCCTGGGAAAGTTTCTTTCTTTTTTTTTTGGATAGCATTTTATTTTTCCCCAGTTACCTGTCAAGAAGATTTTTAGCATTCATTTTATTTTATTTTTTAAATTAATTTTATAGTTATAACATTTTTGACAGTACATATGCATGGGTAATTTTTTTTTTACAATATTATCCCTTGTACTCCCTTCTGTTTTGAATTTTCCCCTCCTTCCCTCCACCCCCTCCCCTAGATGGCAGGCATTCCCATATATGTTAAATATGTTATAGTATATCCTAGATACAACATATGTGTGCAGAACAAATTTTTTGTTGCACATGAAGAATTGGATTCAGAAGGTAAAAATAACCTGGGAAGAAAAACAAAAATGCAAACAATTTACACTCATTTCCCAATGTTCCTTCTCTGGGTGTAGCTGATTCTGTCCATCATTGATCAATTGGATCTGAATTAGATCTTCTCTATGTTGAAGATATCCACTTCCATCAGAATACATCCTCATACAGTATTGTTTTAAAGTGTATAATGATCTCCTGGTTCTTCTCATTTAACTCAGCATCAATTCATGTAAGTCTCTCCAAGCCTCTCTGCATTCATTCTGTTGGTCATTTCTTACAGAACAATAATATTCCATAACCTTCATATACCATAATTTACCCAACCATTCTCCAATTGATGGACATCCATTCATTTTCCAGTTTCTAGCCACTACAAAAAGGGCTGCCACAAACATTTTGGCACATACAGGTCCCTTTCCCTTCTTTAGTATTTCCTTGGGATATAAGCCCAGTAGTAGCACTGCTGGATCAAAGGGTATGCACAGTTTGATAACTTTTTGGGCATAATTCCAGATTGCTCTCCAGAATGGTTGGATTCTTTCACAACTCCACCATCAATGCATCAGTGTCCTAGTTTTCCCACATCCCCTCCAACATTCATCGTTATTTGTTCCTGTCATCTTAGCCAATCTGACAGGTGTGTAGTGGTATCTCAGAGTTGTCTTAATTTGCATTTCTCTGATCAATAGTGATTTGGAACACTCTTTCATATGAGTGGATATAGTTTCAATTTCATCATCTGAGAATTGTCTGTTCATATCCTTTGACCATTTATCAATTGGAGAATGTCTTGATTTCTTATAAATTAGACTTAGTTCTCTATATATTTTGGAGATGAGGTCTTTATAAGAACCTTTAACTGTAAAAAAATTTTTCCCAGTTTGTTACTTCCCTTCTAATCTTGTTTGCATTAGTTTTGTTTGTACAAAAGCTTTTTTATTTGATGTAATCAAAATTTTTTTATTTTGTGATCAATAATGATCTCTAGTTCTCCTTGGTCACAAATTTCTTCTTCCTCCACAAGTCTGAGAGGTAAACTATGTTCCTCTAATTTATTTATGATCTTGTTCTTTATGCCTAAATCATGAACCCATTTTGATCTTATCTTGGTATGTGGTTTTAGCATTAAAAAAGATTTTGAGTTCCAAATTTTTCTCCTTCCCCTCTTCTAAAGATGGTACGTAGTCTGATATGGTTTATGCATGCTTTATCATGTATAATACATTTCCATATTAGTCACAATTGGGAAAAAAGAAACAGATCAAAAGAAAAAATCACAAGAAAGAATAAAGTGAAAAAATATGTTTCAATTTACATTCCGAGTCCATTAGTTCTTTATATTGTTATGGATAGCATTTTCTTCTGTAAATACTTTGTTCTTGTCTTGGATCATTATGTTTCTGAGAAAAAATGAGTCATTCATAATTGATCGTTATACAATGTTTCTAATACTGTAAGCAATATTTTCCTGCTTCTGCTCATTTCACTTTGCATCAGTTCGAAGACATTCCAGCTTTCTGAAATCTGCCTATTCATCATTTTTATTGCACAATAGTATTCCATTATAGTTATATACTACAGCTTTTTCAGCCATTCCCCAATTGACAAGCATTCCCTCAGTTTCCAATATTTTATCACCCACCCAAAAAAGGCTGCTATAAATAATTTTATATCCCTTTTTATGATCTCTTTGGGATATAGATGTAGTAGTGGTATTGCTGGCTCAAGGGGTATGTATAACTTAATTACCTTTTAGATGTATTTCCAAATTGCTCTCCAGAATAGTTGGATCTGTTCACAATTCTACCAACAGTGCAATAGTGTTTCAACTTTCTCACATCTACTCCAACATTTATCACTTCCTTTTTTTAATCATATCATCCAATCTGAAAGTTGTGAGGTGGTACCTCAGAGCTGTTTTAATCTTCATTTCTCAAATCAAAAAATGATTTAAGCACTTTTTTCCATGTACTTATAGATGGTTTTGATTTCTTCATCCTGGCAAAGTTTCTTAAAAGTTCTATGATGTCACCTTAGTTCAATAATCAATGCTTCTATTTCTGCTGTTATTTTCCCTACTCACAAACCCTTCCAGATACCTCTGCAATATGCTTGTTTTGCATTTTCTAAACATTCTCCAATTTCCTTTAGTCATACTTGGTATGCTGTGTACCCACAGCATTATGAAAAGCGGAGTCCTTGCTTGACTCAATGCATTCTCCTACCACAGGGGACATATGAGGGCAGAGACTTGGAGAAAAGCAAAAAAACAAAAACAAAAACAAATAAAAACTGCATGCAGCAGCTATATTTTCAATCTAGTGAAAGATTATGCAGTCCCTCAAATAGAAGAAATACAGTAATAGTAGGATATTCTAATGCCCCACCCATCTAAAATAAATCTAACAGAAAAATAAGACAATAGAAAAAATGTAAAATTGAACAAATTGCTAGAGAAATGACAAAAAATGCTTTCAATTTATAGGTTTAAAACTGATAGAATCAAAATGCATATTGAAACATATTCTTTTTTTTTGGAGGGAAAAGAATAAAGAACATGGCTGTTTCAGAAATTTATTTTGAATAACTATACATATTTGAAATAATAAAAAATAAAGTTTATGAAATATAAGTTTCATGTAATTAGGCAATTGGGGAGCTTTTGTATGAATTTTGAAAAATTACTCATTTGTATTAAAAACAACTATAAATACAAATCTGTTCATTACCTAGTTTTTCTGAACCAATACTTTCAGGATAAAAGTGAGGGAAGTTGAAGTATCTGTGAACTTTTGTGTGGTTTGGTTTCACACAGTGTGGCTATTTTTCAGTTGAAATATTTTTTTCAAATTTAAGCCACAGAGCAGTTTCATCCCAGCAGATGTCTTAAGTATGTTTCAGCTGCATCAGCAGATATCCTTGCAATGGTATTGGTCCCCCGTGACTCTGAGCAGAGAGTTCCTTGTATTTGAGTGCTGGCAGCAAAGTTATAACAAGGAACATATTTCAGGACTGTTTTCTGTGGCCCTATCTATTTCTTCAATCTTTATTTCAGTAAATAAAATCCAGGATCCAGGTTCTTATTTCTTTTTCATGCAACATTGCTCCCACCCCAACATAGTGTTTCTAAAATTCACAGAAAAGGTGCTGTTTGACCAGCAGTGCTAAACAAATATTCTCTCTACTACACTCATCTTTTCACCTAGAGATACATCAAACTGAAAGTTTCAGAATGCTGATTTTTCCTGGAGCAGATTTCAATCTTTCTGACATCTGGAAAAACATGGTTTGCAATTTGGAACATTCCAACAAAGTTCTCCTTCAAATGGATTCACAAGAAGCTATACTGTTTGCTTGAAGTTCAGGTGATAAGAGACACCTTTCCCTTTGCTTGGGAAAGGGAAAAAGGCTTTTGAAGAATCTGATTTTGGAATCATCAGATGAATGATATGTCAGATTGTGTGATGTGTGTGTGTATGAGATGTATATGTGTGTGTGTCCTTTTTTTCTCTATTTCCTTTTTTTTTTGTTTGTTTAAATCATGTCTGACTCTTTGTGATCCAATTTAGGAGGTTGGTTTTTTTTTTTTTTTGGCAGAGATACAGGAGTGGTTTTCCATTTCCTTCTCCAGTTCATTTTACAGATGAGATTGAGGCAAATAGAGTCAAGTGACTTGTCCAGAGTCACCCAGCTACTAAATATCTGAGGGCAGACACTTAGTCAGGAAGATGAACCCTCCTGACCACATTGCACCACATTACTTCCCAATCTACTTCCTTACCAAAATTGAAAAAGCCAGTTCTCATTCAATTATAGAGATTCAGACCTTTTGAACTTAAGCCTAGTTCTCCCTTGAAAAGAAAGGATATCATGGTTCCATTATTTCAGATGCAATCAATCATTTCAGCTTGAAACATTTTCTAGAAATGGAGAATTGAGACAGTTTAAAGGTATAAAACTCAAACAGAAATGAGGGCTACTAAACCATGCATAAAATTCCTGCTGGTGCATATTGACTTAAAAAAAATACATATTAACATTATTTATGTTTGATTGCGTTTTATTTTGTTCAGTGTTTCCCAATTATAATTTAATATGGTTATGACCTTCGGGAACATTGCCAGTAATGTGTTTGACACCTGTGGTTTAGATAAAAAGAAAAGGAGGGGAAAGTGGTGGAGTGAGGATGAGGGTAGTTTAAGGGGGAAGCTCTCCAAATTTAGGTCAAATAAGAATGTTGGGGGCCTGAAAGATGCTAATTCGGTTTGTCTAACAGCTTCTAGTCACCAGACAGTCTTTGGGCTACAGCTCACTTTGTGTGTGTACAGTTAACATAAAATTGATGTCACTAGGCTATGGAAGGTGCTCAGACATATGAAAAAGTGGGAAAAGAATGGAAATGGGAAATTAAAATTGCAAAGATTAAAAAATTAAAGACATTTATGAAGTCATTCAATCCCTGCTGCCAATTCATTTTTTCTCTGCTATATGTTTTCCAGCTCTCTGCACAGTCCAGTTTTAAATGATGCAAGCTAGTGAGCTGCTCTCCCTTTCTTTGCAAGACTGTCAACAGATTAATAGATCTTCCCCAAATAGCCTACATTTTCCATTGCTTAACCAAATTTATGCTCCCTTTGAGTCACCTAAACATTTCCTCTCCCACCTTTGTTTATGCCCTTTAAATACTTGCTCTGTATCCACCACTATCATATTTCCCTTTAGTGATCTTTTGGCCAGGTTAGATAGATTTAAGTCATTGGAGTCAGTCCCTCCAAACCTATAATCATTTTCATGTTTTTCTTTCAGTTTCCTCTCCTTGCTGTCATCTTCAAGAACTCTGGATCTTCCAAAGGCCCCTATGGCCTGCCTGGCTTCAGACTAAATCCAGTAAACCAGGGCTATGATTGGTAATCAGAGGATCAGAGGTTATTCTTTGCAATTCAATTCAATTCAATAAATCTTTAAAGTGCCTTCTCTACTTTTTCTGTGCCAGGAACTATGCTGTTGGGAAAGAGAGACAGAGAGAGGACAGAGAGATAAAGAGGAAAAGAGAGACAGAGACAGATAGGAGAGTCAGAGACAGAGACAGAGAGACTGACAGAGAAAAAGAGACAGAGTGCAAGTCAGATAGACAGAGACAAAGAGAAAAAGAGAGAGACAGCAAAAGAGTGCAAGATAGAGAATCAGCCACAGAGAGAGATATACAGAGACAGAGAGAGAGAGGAAAGGAGGGAGTGGGAGAGAGAGAGAGAGAGAGAGAGAGAGAGAGAGAGAGAGAGAGAGAGAGAGAGAGAGAGATACAGAGACAGAGAGAGAGAGGAAAGGAGGGAGTGGGGGAGAGAGAGAGAGAGAGAGAGAGAGAGAGAGAGAGAGAGAGAGAGAGAGAGAGAGAGAGAGAGAGAGAGCGCAAAGAGTCTTGCCCTTAAAATGATAGGATCTGACCAATGCTAATTACTTAATAAATACTATGCTCTTTCTATCTATCTATAACTCAAAGAGCTTATATTTATGGAGAAGGGAAGGACAAAGGATGACAGCATTGCAGAGATAAATAAATACAAAATATGATTGATCAGGGTACCCCCTGATTTGCTGGACTGGGAGTCTTCCCATGTAGCTGTATATAGTCTTTGATTTCTTGAGGGGTGTCTTAGTTGAACAAATTGAGGGGTTCTTTGATCCTTTTGGTTTCATATTCAGAATAAATATTAAGTAATTTCCATTGGTCCTCCAAAGAAGCCTAAGGACTTGGGGAATTGGGACAGAACTCTTGGAGGTTATACTTTTAAACCAAGTCTTGAAGGGACCTACTGACAGATTCTTGAGAAGCAGAGCTGAGGAAGGAGAGATTTCCACATGGTGGGGGGGGGGGGGGAGGAGACAGTCATGGCAGACACTGAATGAGGGAACAGCGAGCAAAACCATGTGACTGAATGCATGAGGCAAAGTATAATCATGCCCAAGCAACCTGGAAAGGTAGGTTGGAGGCAGTAAGTGAAGGACCCTCAATGCTAAATGGGAGAAATGTGAATTTTATTTTTGAGGTGATAAAGAAAGCAGTGAAACTTTGAAGCTACACATGGTGCCAAAATCCCTAAAACTCTTCAAGTTTTAGGCATTTTTTTCCTGTTCCTCTTACATTTTTTTTTGGCTCTTGTAAAGATTGTTCATGTCTATTTCTACTTCTTCCTTCCTCCCCAAAATGCTGACCAATAATGGACCTATCATTTATCCAGGCAAGCTCATCTCTCCAACTAGAAATTGCATATTAAGATGAAGAAAGTCCCACTAAAGGAGCATATTATCAGGAGCACAGCTGAAAAAGGAATGGAGAAGGGCATTGCAGCTTAGTGGTGATGCTTCTCCATTCTCCCAGATGGCTATGAGGGGAGCCTGTTTCCTCCCCTGCACCTGGAAAAGGGAGAGAAACGAATGTGTAAAAAGCAAATTTGAACTTTTGGGGGAAAGGTGCTATATAAACACTAAGTGTTTGCATCATAACATGCAGGCTTAAGAAACTTCTTGTTAGCCTTTCTCCACCATATCCCATTACATAGTGCTGTCTAGTTTGCTGTCATTTTCTCTCAAAGACTTCTTTCAGTTATACTCTGTTCTTGGTTTCTCCTGTTCGGTGAATCTAAGGCTTTTCATTTTACCTCCTCCCATATGGACTTTAATTTTGATATTTTTCCCCCTATCCAGTTATGTTTTTCTGGTTTTATTGGTAAGGGCATGAGAAAACCTGAAAGCCATTAGGACCTCGAATGCCTGCTCAACTAGCAAGCCACCTCTCTGTCTCCTTTTACTTAAAAAGAAAAGTTCTTCAAAGTCTTGACACGATGAAGAACATATTTTCAGGTTCATTGCGGTTACTTTAATGTCTGACCTTTCTTTTGACAGTGCATTAAAGTGAGGAAGGAGATGGTTCTAGACATAAAAATGTGTTCCACCATCTTATCGGTTCATGCCAGGTCCCATAAGTCTGACCCTGTATCATCTTTTTAAAATTAAAGGGTTCTTCCCCTTTAATCTCTTCCTTTCTGTGGGTCTGTATTCTGATCCTTTGTTCTTTGCTCCGCTCTAAACAATTATTTAAGAAGTCAGGGCCAATTTTACCATTGGCTCTCACTGAAATACAAGGAGGTAGAGACTCTTTGGGGAGTGGGGGGTGGGAAGAGGGAAGAGATCTGGTCTTTCAGGCGGTCCTCTTCACTTACTCTTTGCCAGCCCTTCCAGGGTTCCCAAACTGCTTGATGATAAATCCAGATAGGAGGGCTTCTGGCTGTAGTCAATAGCAACCTTTCTGTTTTCTTGGACTGAAATGATCAGATAGGAGTCTGTCTCTAGGCAGGAACAAGGAAAATTGGAGACGGAATCAATCAGCTCCATAATAGGAATCGGAGCCCCAAGGTCTGCATGTTTCTCTGAGCTTATGATTGTCTACAGAGCAAAAGCCAGTGGTAGCTCTAGAATCTGTGGCTTAAGGACGAGTCACATTTTGGGTGGCTGGCCTTGGGTATATGTTTTACCAGCAGGGCCACAGTGAGCTGGCAAGGCTGCAGGGCCTTCACGATTTTATTATAACCATCACCAATGACCCGGGAAGGAGGTCATTCTTTCTTTCTTTGGTAACACACACTCAAAGTCTTACTCCTTTTGTCAATCAGCCTCATCTAAACCCCGCCATCCACCTTGACTGCCCAAGAAAGGGTTAAATGCAGCAGATTTCTTTTCCCTAAGTGAGTGACAAAGAAAAATCTCTCAATGTGGTGATTTTTTTTTTTCTTGGTCTTAAATCCCCAAATAATAATATTAAACATTTTCGTGCTGATGAAATAAACTTTTCAAAGTAATATGGAAAAAATGATTTCATTTAAACACCTTTTAGCCAAAAAACCATATGCTGCTTATTATGCAATGCAATGCAATAGCTGAGACTTCAGCAGGCCTTGCCTGCAGAGACGGCAGTCCTTGAGGTCTGTGGTTCAGCTGCTGGCAGCGTGCTCTCCCTGGGCCTGACTCACAGCTGTGGTGGAGCCACACACTTTCAGAACCCTGACCCCAGCCAGCAGGGCCAGGAGGAACAGGAGAGCCTGCTCCCCAGGCCCGGGGCAGGGCTCAGAGGGAGGAGGGGGAGAGGGGTCTGAGCGGGCACTTTGGGCCCTCATGCTCCCGCACAGTCCCAAAATGCCAAGCCATTCTGCTGGGGGCCGGGAGCTCAGGTGTCCAGAACTAACCGCCGGATGACTAATGTACAGCCGGCCAAGGCCACGTTCCAGGCTGCCCAGATTGTGAACAATAAATAACTGTGAAAGAAGAACACCTTTCTTTCATTACCTTAGCTATTTCCTTCGGTCCGATTTATCACCTCCCAAAACAGTAGCCTAGGTAAAAGGCCTGCTGGATCCGAGCACATTGAGTTATAAATATGAAACTAGACCTCTGGCCTTCTTCATGCGGAGGCTCCCTCTGATAATGCAGGTAAAACCTGGCCTGTCCTACAAAATTGTCCCCATCCTCCCGCACCTTTGCCAGTGTTCCCAACTCATCGGGAGCCTTTCTTAATTCCTCTGTAACAGGGGAAGACTTCTATCTTGCTATGTGATCATATCTTATTCTCTGCTGATATTGTTTCTTCTAGTTCTTTAGAAACAGTGAAATAGTTTGTAACTGGGGAAGAAAGTGAGCATCCAAGCTTATGATTTCACTGTTATTGAGAACTCCAGGGAGGAAACCTACTTCTACCAGTGTAGACCTATAACTGTATAAGATCCAAGCTAATTTAGAAGGAGATCTAGAAACAGATCTCAGGGGTTAGCTTTCTGTCACATATACCAGTACCTTATAATTAAGTATAATTAAAATACAATAAAATAAGTAAGAATTAAAACAAATATGAATAAAGCCATTTTTAGGAGCAAAGAAGATTTTCATGCCATCCTTAGTGGTGCATCTAAGAAAGAGGGATATGGCAGAAGGGCAAGATATAGATTGGGGAGCCATAGAACTTGGGTTCATTCATTTATGCAGTTCTCCCCCCAAAAATTCCAGCTATCTTTATGGGCGTTTTTTTGTTTTGTTTTGTTTTGCTTTTATTTGTTTTAATAATAAATATTTTGGCCAAAAATTAGGATTCTGGTGGCATTTCTGCTGGATAACAAGGTAAGAGGTAAGTTTTTAGAGGCCAAACTTTCATACCTAACTCAGCCAAGGCATCTTTTGCAGGATTTAGTGATGCCTTATTCTATAGACGGTAAATTAATAGCAATAATAGTCATAGTGGGAGTAGTAGTAAATATCATACAATTTTCTTTTTGATAACACAGCTGTACACTTTTTAAAATATACAAAATCAAAATATACACATTACTTTAGGGAAATTTTAATTCAGAAATAAATATGCCAATTGAATTGCCTCTTAGGAAAATATAATCTCTAATACAAAATATTCCACTCTTTCTTCATGAATGAAGCATGTTTGCAAAAGCAGATAGAATTAGGATCCTGATAGAAGTTTTCTCTTATCTAGTCAGTCCCTCTCAAAGTTGCAACAGTCCCCAGAATAAGTCTCAGGAGGTGACCAAGAATACCAGGGAAGCTCTAATCTCTACAAAAGAAATCCAGAGAAAAAGGAATCAGCTCCTATCCCTTCTTTGTGGTTTTATTCCATCATGCTAGCAACAGGTCACATATACTTTAGACACCAAAAATCTCATTCTGGTCATTGTTTCTGAATTGCCATTGGCCCTCTCCCTCACAATCTCACTTTTTCAGAACCTTCCTCTTCACTCTACTCCTATGGGTCCCTTCTCCCACTAGTGGGTTCTTTCTGGAGCATCCATTTTGGTGAAGGCCCCAGACTGGCCATTCTTCATTCTCTAAGCCTGACTCCCATTTCTCCAACAAGGGTTATTGTCCCTTCCCAGCTTGTATCCCCAGTACAAAGAGCTTGTCATAATGTATGTACTTAGTAAATGCTTATTGACTGACTGAGTTATTGCTGGAAGTGAGGTTGTATTATGTATATTAGATCCATCAGTACATAGTTAGATGGTACAGGAGATAGAGTGCTAGACTCATAGCCTAGAAGTTCGGAGTTCAAATCCTGCCTCTCTTACTTATTAGCTATGTATATTGAGGAAAGCACAATTTCTCCCCGTCTCCTTTCCCCATCTATAAAATGAGGATAACAAAAATACTTCCCAAGATTGTTGTAAGGATTAAATAAGATAATGTATTATTGTAAGGTATTTTGTAAACCTTAAGTTATTATATGAATATAGCTATTATTTTTTTATTTAGGGAAATAGTCAGTCATCAAGCATTTATTAGGTACTTACTAAGTGGCAGGCCCTGTGTTTCAGTCTGGGGATACAAAGGCAAAAACAATCTTTGATTCCAAGGAACTCACAATCTAATATAAGCAGCAAATATTTCAACAGATTTAAAATCAATTAATCAACAAGTATTTTTAAGAGCTTACTATGTGCCAAGTGTTATGCTAAGGTCTATGAATATAAAGAAAAAATAAAGCAGTCTGCATTCAAAGAGTCTAATGGAAGAGACCACTTTCCCCATGGTCATTAAATTTAATTATGTGTTTTGTGTTTTACTCAGACTCCGGTCCTTATGAAGGAGAGAGACAAAGAATTAGAGACAATAAGAGAAACAAAGAGTAGTGAGGGGGGAAAAGAAGAGGAGAGAGAGAGAGAGAGAGAGAGAGAGAGAGAGAGAGAGAGAGAGAGAGAGAGAGAGAGAGAGAGAGAGAGAGATCATTAAAAAACAATTCAGACTAGACAATTGCCTCATTTCAGATTTTGGGAGGCTCCGGAAATTTAACAGGAAATATGGTCCACATTCAATTCAATGCTTAAAATAAAGCTTGGGCTTGAATTCATATCTTTTCGCCATAACAATGATGAAACACATTGACAACTGTCCTTTATACTGGCTGTTTAGAAAGTTTACAAATAACTACACCTGGTAATAAATTATGTATATATACCAATTTTTTAGGATCAATTAAATTTAGAGACACTATTTCATTATCTTCCAAATCCTTACTAATCTGTTCTCACAGTTTCTTTCCTCATATTACATTGTTTTATTATATTTTAGATTTCAGAAGTACAGATCAGGCCCATCTATTTCACATGTAAGAGCTGAATAAAGTAAGACATTTATTAAGCACCTGCTTAATGTGCAAAGCACTGTGCTTATCACTGAAGAAACAAAGATGAAAATATGACACAATCTCTAACCTTAGGAACCTTAGAGTCTACAAAGGGGAAGACAAATATACAAATCAGAGTAGCCCACAGAAGAGTGTGATGATAGCGCAAGAGAGATCTAAACCTCTTGGAAAAGAAAAGGCATGAAATGTGATAATTTAATTGAGAACAAAAACTATTTTCTTCTGTATTTCTAGACAAATTAGAAGCTGAGCCTTTTTTATTCCCATCTTTACAGGGAATATTTATTGAATGAAAATAATTTTGGGAGAAAGAATATTCAAATGAATCAGTGAACCAGTTAAATAAATAGCTATTATTAAGAGGTAGGACTTAATACAGATATATATGATATGATATTAAGGATAGTAATAAACAATGAGTAGAAAACCAGATCTGGAGTCAGAGGACCTACATTCAAATCTTGCCTTAGATACTCGCTAGCTCTGTGACTCTGGGCAAATCACTTTACTCTGTTTACCTCAGTTTCCTCATCTGTAAAATGAATTGGAAAAGAAAATGGCCAAGAAAAGCCCAAAAGGGATCACACAAAGTTGGAAAGGATTTAAATGATTCATTAACAATAACAAATTATTAAGGGCAGAAAATATATTCTGCATATATATGACCTGTGTATACACACACACTCATATAATATATATATATATATAATCATATATAATATTATATATATGTAATATATATGAAACACATATATACATATATAGAAAGACATGCATATATAAGTAATATAGATATATGTGAATATATACTCACATATATCTATATCTATTTCCCAATACATAGATAGAATTTTTGGTATTTGTAGTTCCAGCAGCAGGCACATCAGAAGTCCTTAGTAAATGTTTTTGGATAAAGGAACATAGAGATGGATAGATTGAAAAATCATTCAAAATTCACAATTTTGAAGATATATTAAAATTAGGTAAAGATGTGTATGGTGGTGATTTTATTTGTTCTTTCCTAGCAACAAGTTTCCTTTAGTCCTACAAGGATTACATTTTCTTTTTATTCAAATAATATTTTATTTCCCCCAATTATACATAAAAGTTTTAACATTTATTGCTTTTTAAATTTTTTTTGAGTTCCACATTGTATCCCTTCTTCCCTTTACTTGCTCTCCTAATCTAGATTATATATATGCAATCATGTAAAACATTTCTCATTATGTGTAAGAAAGAAAGAAAGGAAAGGAAAAGAAGGAAGGAAGGAAGGAAGGAAGGAAGGAAGGAAGGAAGGAAGGAAGGAAGGAAGGAAGGAAGGAAGGAAGGAAGGAAGGAAGGAAGGAAGGAAGGAAGGAAGGAAGGAAGGAAGGAAGGAAGGAAGGAAGGAAAAAGAAAAAGAGGAAGGGAGCAGAGAAAAAAAGAAAGAAGAAACAAATGAAGGAAGGAAAGGAGGGAGGGAGAGAGGGAAGTAGATAGGAAGGAAAGGAAAGAGGGAAGAAAAAAGAAGGAAGGAGGAAAAAAGAAAGGAAGACATAAAGACAAAAGAATGAAAAATAGGATGTTTTGGGTCTGTATTCTTTCTCTGGATGTGAGTAACTTTTTTTTTAAATTTTCCCCTTAATCATGAGTCCTTGCAGATTGTCTTGGATCATTTTAAGGCTGAGAATAGCTTAGTCATTCCTAGTTCCATCATCATATCTTATCACTGTGTACAATGTTGTCCTGGTTCTGCTCACTTTACTTTGTATCAGTTCATGCAAGTCATTCGATTTTTTTTCAGAAATTGTCCTGCTTGTCATTTCTTAAAACACAATAATATTATATTTCATTCATATGCCACAGCCTCTTTGGCCATTCCCCATTTGATGGGTCTCCCTCAACTCTCAATTCTTAGTCACCACCAAAAGAGCTGCTATAAATACTTTGGACAAATAGGTTCTTTTCCCCATTTTTTATTTTTTGGGATATATAGTGCTCTTGCTAGATAAAAAAGTGTGGGATAGATAGTGGTATCGTTGGATCAAAAGGTATACACAATTTTATAGACATAATAAGACATAATTCCAAATTGCTCTCCAGAATAGTTGAATCAGTTCACAACTCTACTGACAAGAGCATTAGGGTTCCAGTATGAGAATTATATTTCCTATAATCTGAAAAAGTAAGAGGGAGCAGTTTAAAGACTAAGAGATTATAGTTTCTGAATAAGGCACATTAGGTATTTGGTAAATGTCTGTAAATTAATGGATAAAGAAATAGATGGATTGAAAAATCTATCTCTATCCCAATTCCAAAAATTTGCAGACGGTTAGAGTAAATTTAGGATAAAATGAAAGTGATTGTATTTGCTATCTAAAAACAATACAGTCGTCTCAGTTTAAATTCCCTTTGGGCCCACAAGGATTATATTTTCTTTAATTTGACAAAGTAAGAGGGAGAGGCCTAGAGAATAAGAGAAGTGAAGAAGGAATGGGAAGGGAAGAAAAAGGAAAAAGTAGCGCTTGCAGACTGTAGAGCTCTGTTCTCTTTAGCCCAGGTGCAGTGTTGGTAGCTGAAATGTGACCTTCCTTCAGGCCTTGCTAATCAGACCCACCTGGGCCTTGCTGGCCATTCTCTCCAGGGGGGAGAAGCAAGCTGAACACAGCTTGCAGTTCTTCTCCGTGACATCCCTGAAACTGAGATGCTAGAGTTCACCAGGAGTAGGACTTTTTACTACTTCACTGTTTTTAATATTGACTTCAGTACTGAGAGAGATTATTTGAAGAAGGGCTGCAGGTGGTGACAGAAAAAACCCTTTTTTCTCACTCTTCACCCCTCCCCCTTGCTTTCCATTGGCTTTGTCCTGACAGCACTTTCCAATTCGTGTTTTGAGACACCTTTTTCCACCAGAGTAGGTCACTATTGTTGATTTTCCCCTCCTGTGAAAATTCTGTTCAGCCTCTTGCTGCTTTTGGAGGAAGTGCTTAATATTTTCAGCAGCTGAAACCTTTCCTTACAAGCCTCAGAAGGGAATTCAGGATTTAGGAAGGGGAAAAAAAGCCCTATTCAGATGCAATGGGGTTAGGGAATAAATAAAAGAAAGAAAGAAAAAAAGAAAGTATAAAGAAGTGAGGGAGCATTGACATTAGGGAGTCAATCAATCAATAAATAAATGTATATTGCTTCCCAACTAGGTATAAGGTCCTGGGCTCCATATAATGGGTATATAAAGAAATGAACAAAAGTTTAGCACATAGAACTGTGAAAAAAAGGACACAGATATTTGTTTTTTTTTTAAATAGCTTTTTTATTTTTCCAAATACATACAAATAGTATTTTCAACATTCACCTTTGCAAAACCTTGTGTTCCAAATTTTTCTTTCTCTCCCCAACCCTCTCCCAGACAATAAACACTCCAATATAGGTTAAACATGTGACATTCTTCTAAACGTTTTCATATCCATCATGCTGCACAAGAAACATCAGATCAAAAGATAAAAAAATAAACAAACAAATCAACAACAACAAAGTGAAAATACTATGCTTTGATCCACATTCAGTCACTGTAATCCTCTCTGGATGTGAATGGCTCTTTCCATCACAAATCTATTGGAATTGTCTTGCATTATCTCATTGTTGAAAAAAGCCAGCTTCATCACAGTTGATCATCACATAATCTTGTTTCTGTGTATGATGTTCTCTTAGTTCTACTCACTTCATTTAGCATCAAGAACACATATTTGAAAAGGTAAAAGGTATTAGAAAATTGCATTTTTCTCAAACTTCTGTTTGTGTGTCTGTATCTATATATATCTGTGTGTTTTAATTTCAAAATCCTTTTTTTATTGAAAACAAAGTCACTTTATTATAAAATTTTTTGACAGTACATATGCATGAGTAATTTTTTATAACATTATCCCTTATAATCATTTTTCCAAATTATCCCCTCCCTCCCTCTACTCCCTCCCCTAGATGACATACATTTTACATGTGTTACAGTATAACCTAGATACAATAAATGTATGTAAATCCAATTTTCTTGTTGCATGTTAAGTATTAGATTCCGAAGGTATAAGTAACCTGGGTAGATAGACAGTAGTGCTAACAATTTACATTCACTTCCCAGTGTTCCTTCTCTGGGTGTAGTTGTTTCTGTCCATCATTGATCAACTGGAAGTGAGTTTGATCTTCTTTATGTTGAAGATATCCACTTCCATCAGAATACATCTTCATACAACATTGAAGTGTACAGAGATCTTCTGGTTCTATTCATTTCACTCAGCAACAGTTCATGTAAGTCTTTCCAAAACTCTCTGTATTCTTCCTGCTGGTCATTTCTTACAGAGCAATAATATTCCATAACCTTCATATACCATAATTTACCCAACCATTCTCCAATTGATGGACATCCATTCATCTTCCAGTTTCTAGCTACAACAAAAAGAGCTGCCACAAACATTTTGGCACATACAGGTCTCTTTCCGCTCTTTAGTATTTCTTTGGGATATAATCCCAATAGCAGCACTGCTGGGTCAAAGGGTATGCATAGTTTGATAACTTTTTGGGCATAGTTCCAAATTGCTCTCCAGAATGGTTGGATTCTTTCACAACTCCACCAACAATGTATTAGTGTCCCAGTTTTCCCACATCCCCTCCAACATTCATCATAATTTGTTCCTGTCATCTTAGCCAATCTGACAGGTGTGTAGTGGTATCTCAGAGTTGTCTTAATTTGAATTTCTCTGATCAGTAGTGATTTGGAACACTCTTTCATATGAGTGGATATAATTTCAATTTCATCATCTGAGAATTGTCTGTTCATATCCTTTGACCATTTATCTATTGGAGAATGGTTTGATTTCTTATAAATTAGGGTCAGTTCTCTATATATTTTGGAAATGAGACCTTTGTCAGAACCTTTAACTGTAAAAATATTTTCCCAATTTGTTACTTCCCTTCTAATCTTGTTTGCATTAGTATTGTTTGTACAGAAACTTTTTAGTTTGATGTTTGATTTCAAAATCCTTCAACAATAAGAGCAAAAATCAAATTAAGAAAATGAATAAAATTAAATATGGAACCATGAATCTGTTATTTACATTTTTCTTAATGTTCACATTAACTTTAAAAATCTAACAGTTGAAAGAGACCCTGTCTGTTTTTATATCCTTATAGAGCTCCATCTATGCCTCTCTTTTGCATTTTTTCTTATTCTCCCTTATAACATGGCTCCTCCCTCACCTCTTCAAACACATATATTAGATCAGAAGTACCTTGAGAACAAGAACTGAAGCTATTCATATCTCCAACCAGATTTGAGATTTCCAGTGTAAAGAGCTCTCCACTGCAGGATCTCCTACAATTCAGATGAGCAATTAACTGCTATATGCCCCAATCTTAGAGAGTTGTCCAGTACACTGGGAAGTGAAGTGACTTGGGGGAATGGGAGATCACATATTGTGTGTCAGAGATCACATGGACTCAAATCTTCCTGACTCTGAGACCAGATCTCTGTTCAATCTACTATACCTCCCTGGCAATATATCTTATATATAGGAGAGCAAAATGAGCGGAACTAAGAAAACATTGTATACAGTAACAGTAATATTGTCTTAAAACCAATTTTGAATGATGAAATCATTATGACTAATCCCAAATCAGTACTCTAATAAGAAATCGGATTATATGTTATGGAATATTATTGTTCTGTAAGAAATGACCAACAGGATGATTTCAGAAAGGCCTGGAAAGACTTACATGAACTGATGCTGAGTGAAATGAGCAGGACCAGGAAATCATTGTACACTTCAATAACAATGCATATATGATGATCAATTCTGATGGATGTGGCCATTTTCAACAATGAGATGAACCAAATCAGTTCCATCAGTTCCAGTAGAGCAGTAATGAACTGAATCAGCTACATAGCAAAAGAACTCTAGGAGATGATTATGAAACATTACATAGAATTTCTAATCCCTCTAATTTTGTCCACCTGCATTTTGGATTTCACAGGTTAATTGTGCACTATTTCAAAGTCCGATTCTTTTTATACAGCAAAACAACTGTTTGGTCATGTATACATGTATTTAATTGTATTTAATTTATACTCTACAATATTTAACATGTATTGGCCAACCTGCCATCTGGGGGTGGGGGAAGGAGGGGAAAAATTAAAACAAAGGGTTGTTGTAAAATTTACCCATGCATATATCTGGTAAACAAAAATTATTAAAATAAAAAATTAAAAAAAATTTAAAAGGAAATCATTATGACTATTATAAATGCCCAGATTAATTACAAAGTATGCATGAAGGAAGATGCTATCCACATCCAGAGAAAAAGGTGATAGATAAAAGTGTGTATAGAATATTTTTACATATGTTTATATATATACATATATGCATTTATATTTATACACACATATTTATGTTTATATAGCCAACCCTAGGGTAGAGAAGGGAAGGAAGGGGGAAAAAACCTTACATGATGAACTTTATTATATATTAAAAAATAATAGATAGTTGTACATAATAGATTTATAGTTTCATATATAATCATCTTTTTATTATACCATTTTATAAGAATTCTATAACATATTTGTCTATCTATTTATTTATTCCATAATATACTTTATTCCATTAACTAAAAATAAAAGAAAGGGGAAAAAGAAAGAAAATTCTGTATCTTGATGTTCTTCTAAGAGTCTCACCATACACACAGTAAACAATTACTAGAAGTTTACTTTGAATAAATAAATGGCAAGATCAGTGAATGTATGTATGGATGGATGGATATGAGCCTGTAGAAAGAGTCATAATTGTTTGATAAAAATATCCATGGCAGAGCCATGCTCAGAGCCTGTAAAAGTGAAAATGAATTCCTAGCATACTGACCTGGGAGAAGATGTTAAAGGAAAGCTAGGCAGGAAAATTAGACTACTAATCTAATGAGTTTTCTCCAATGTTCTTAATACCTTTCCTTTCCCCCAGAAGTTTTGGAGTGATTCTATCTATCTATAACAATCTTTTTTAAAAGATTCCTAGTGAGTAAAGGATTCTCACTGTATCCAGGAAGGAGTTGAACACAGAGTCAGGATTTCAGCACTGCAGTCAATAGAGGAAAAATAAGGAGAGTATTGCACTCAAGACCAGGGAGGAGTTAAATGTTAAATGTTGTGATTAAGAAAAAATCATTTTCCCTAAATGACTAGAGGGCATAGACCCTCTTCTGTAAATCTTTGCTTCTCAAATAGTTCATTGCATATAGTAGACACTCAATAAATATGTGGTTAATGAATGAAAAAAAAAAAAGCCTAGAGACAAAGTCATATAATTAGATTTACAGATCATACCAGATAGAGATACCATCTGGGAACTATTTCAGAACACCAGTGACAATTAAGAAATTGCACCAAGGGGATGGAAAAGGGACTAGCAACATGGGCAGGAAATGACAAAATAAGATCTAGTCTTGAACAATGACAGGAAATTCACCTGGGGTGAAGTAATTGAAAACACAGATACTCAGCTTGGAGAAGTCATATGGAAAGCTAGAATGTTGATAAGGGACTAGGGAGTCTAAGTAGCAAATTGGATAAGAGATTAGACCAAGACATGGTTGCAAAAACTAAACCCCAGTGTGCTTTGAAATTCCATTTTACAGATTTTCACTTGTCCTATATAATAGCTGCATTACTCTTGTACAGTTATTCCATAAAGCTGAAATTTAATAAATGTACAATGGAATGGTACACTACTGGGACTAATGAAAATCAAGTGACATTGTTTTAAAAAATGAAGGGGAGGGATATCCTGAGATGAAGACACCTTCAATGAATACTTCAGAGACATATGTGCATGTTAAAGAAGAATAGCAGTTTATTTGGATATAGGTAAGAAATTACATCTCTCTTTGCTTCATCAGAGAATCATGGTTTTACCTGAAAAGCTAAGAGAGAGAACTCATCTGGTCAGGAATTCCTTAGTAGGGATCACATAAATTGTACATACTAGTTATATACTACATAAATATGTATATGTGTGTGTGTGATGAATCACATCTTAAACAGTGATGAGAATTTATTACCTTCCCTGGTTTTGCACTGAGAATAACTGGGTCATTGTTTGAAAGATAAGGTACAGAAGGGTACAACCAAATGGCTTCAGACAACAAAGAAAATAAAGTTGTTAAAGGTTTGGAACTGGAAAGTACCATAGAGATATCCTAATCTATGTTTCTATGTAGAAATGTACTCTATATACTCTACATTGTAAAATGTATATTTTACAAAGAATCATAAGATTAATGATTCAGAGCTGGAAAGTACCTGATAGACCATTTAATTCAACCCATCTCACTTTACAGAGGAGAAATCTGAGGCAAGGTAAATGACTTCCCGTGATTTAGGTCCACATCCTTCAATGCCAAATTCAGCTCACTTCCCAAGCTATTACACAGCTTTTCAAAGTAGGAAGATAAATGACTTGCTAATGACCACATAGTTAATAACTGACAGAAACATGATCAGGGCAGCTATGTGGGGCAGTGGATAGAATGCTGGATCTAGAGTGAGAAAGACCCAAGTTTAAATCTGCCATTAGAAATTTATTGTGAGAGAAAACCTGTGGATTTCACTTAACCCTGTTAACCTCACTTTACCTCAGTTTACCTCTAATCTGTAAAATGGGGATTAAGAAAAACATCTATTTCTCATAGTTGTTGTGAAAACCAAATGAGTCAATAATTGTAAATCACTTAGTGTCTGGCACATAGTAAATGTCATATAAATTATTACTATTACTATTATTAAGCTTTTTATTACTATTATTAAAATCCAGGCCCTGTGATTTTTAATCTATTGCTCTTTCTAGCTAAAGGATGAAGTCAGTCAACCAGTTTCAAAGGAAAATCTGTCCACAAACTAAGCAGAGGTCCTATAGGTCAAAATAACAGGTTCCAGATATAGTCATTGAAAAGAAAGAGAAAAATCCTTTAATAGAAAAAGGAAATTTGCATTTGCAGGCACTTATTATTCATTTTCCTATTATCCCCTTTATGCAATATTGGTTTATTATATTTTAAGAGATGCTCTAACCCAGTGAGAATTTTCAACATTTTAGTTCATTTCCTTTATATGTCTGAATTCTTTTGCTATTGAGGGCAATGATTTCTCTGGTTCCTCTTGTGATCAATCTCCTGCATTTGTAATTATAACCAAGATGAAAAGCATATATATATGTATATATATATGAGAAAACATATTTTTTTCTGTCTCACTTTAGTCTTATCAATGACGCTTGAAGTATTTGTTCCTGGTACATAGAATATACTTAATAAATGGCTAATTGATTGTTTGGCATAGGGATTTTCTTCTTTCTGTGTAAAACAAAGCTAACTAGATAATCTGAAGATCTGATTTTTAATCATTTTCATTCTATTTTATCTTACTTATTCTACTTTTTAATTGAAGTCGTTATTGTTGATTTATTGTTTTGAATCATTTCCAACTCTTTGTGACTCCTTTTAGGGTTCTCTTGGAAAAATAAACTGCTATGATAGAAAGAGTAAAGGATTAGGGGTCAGGAGAGACCTGGATTCTAGCCCTGCTTCTGATTCTGAGTCATCAAAGTGAAGTTGTCTAATTTTTCTGAATCTCGTTTATCCTAACTGTAAAATTATAATAATAACTCTAGTACTTACATCAGGGGCTTGATATGGAAGAAGGGTGAAATAATATGCATAAAGTGTCTTATAGAATGTCCAGAGTGGGGGAGTTGGGACTTGGACTCATCATCTCTTTCTTTTGACTCAGCATTTCTCCTTGAAATGTTTCTTCCCATTCTCCCTGTTCATTGGAATCATATCTTGCCTTCAAGTCCATTTCAAATTCTTCTTTCTTGATATCTTCTTATGCTATTCAAACCCATAATTCTCTCTTCCCATTCTCCATCGCATCATTCCTTTATTTTCTATGGAATTCTTTACTGCAAATGAGACTTAGATTGGAACTCTTTCATAATACCAGGGAAGGGAAGAAAATGAGAGCCTGAAGCACCCAAGAGGCATGGTAGAGGTCAAGAAGGTTTCCCCAACATGGGTATTTTAAACCCTATAATTTTCTCTAGTTTTCTTCCCCAACCATAATCAGTAGCATACCAGCAGTTCAGCATTGAATATGGAGCTTCCAAAATTAACACTTTATTGTCTATTCTGTTCATTAAGGCAATTGATAAAGTGCTACTATAATGTTGGTGACAGAGCTTTTTCATTTTTGAACTTTGCATATATTTTTACACATGCCATCTCCCTAATTGGATTGTAAAAGGCTTGAAATCAGGAAGTCTGTCTTAGATTTTCTTATATCTATCACAGAAAACAGAACAATGCTTGAATCCATAATATCATTAGGGCTTTGTCCTAAATGTGGGAACTAATAGTCTTAAGCCCCTCTTAGAACAGTAAAAGGAGTTCTGGGTCTTAAAGTCACTTGGAGTAACTAATCTGGTCTCTGATAATTGCTGCCACTTTGAAATTCTATTTGGCTAAGCTTCTACTCTGGTTCCAGAAACCTCATCATTTTGCAAGATCACATCAGTCTTGCAAGCATCCTCTGTCCTGGGAGCCCTTCAAAATAATGTGCAAAATTTCTCCCAGAAACACCATTTAAAGAGAATGTCCAATCATCATCTCATTCCCCTCTCTCTGTGCTCCTTTGGATCCTTCATCATACCCCTCCATAAGTACCTTTTCTCCTTATCTTTCAGCTTCTTTTCATGTGTTGAATTAAAGCTCCTTGAAGGAAAGGAGTAGCTTTCTTTTTGGTATTTGTATTACCACTACTCAGCACAGTGCCTGGCACATAGTAAGTACTTAAAAAAGATTTATTTACTGATTGACTGACTATTGGAAAGAGAATTGTATTTGGAGTCAAAGAATCAGGCCCCCTGCTTTGTATCTTTGTGGGTTTGGCCATCCTTTTACTTCTCTGGAACTCAATATCTTCATGTTTAAAACAATAGGATTGATATTATAGAATATTATTGTTTTGTAAGAAATGACCAACAGAATGATTTCAGAAAGGCCTGGAGAGATTTACATGAACTTATGCTGAGTGAAATAAGCAGGACCAGGAGATCATTGCATACTTCAACAACAATACTGTATGATGATCAATTCTGATGGATGTGGCTATTTTCAACAATGAGATGAACCAAATCAGTTCCAATAGAGCAGTAATGAACTGAACCAGCTACACCCAGCAAAAGAACTCTGGGAGATGACTATAAACAACTACATAGAATTCCCAGTTCCTCTATTTTTGTCCACCTGCATTTTTTATTTCCTTCACAGGCTAATTGTACACTATTTCGAAGTCTGATTCTTTTTGTACAGCAAAATAACTATATGGACATGTATACATATATTGCATTTGATTTATACTTTAACATATTTAACATGCATTGGTCAACTTGCCATCTGTAGGGAGGGAAAGGAGGGGGAAAATTAGAACAAAACGTTTGGCAATTGTCAGTGTTGTAAAATTACCCACGCATATATCTGGTAAATAAAAACTATTAAAAAAAAGAGAGAATAAAAAAAATAAAAATAAAACAATAGGATTGAACTAATGCCTTTCAATTCTAAATCTCTGATTCTAAGATTTTGATTCAGCCAATTTACTTTAACTTATTTGATTCTGGACAGTTCACACCACCCCTGGCACAAACTCCTACGTCCTCCAAATGCACATCCTCCTCTATCTATCATTCTTTCTTTATGATCTCTAAGGTCTGTTGTTGCTTGTCAGTCTTGTCTACCTCTTTATGACCCCATTTGGAGTTTTCTTGATAAAGATACTGAGAGTGCTTTGTTATTTCCTTCTCAAGTTCATTTTTCAGATGAGGAAACTGAAGCAAACAAAATTAAGTGACTTATCCAGAGTCACACAGCTAGTAAGTGTCTAAGGCCAGATTTGAACTCAGGAAGATGAGCCTTCTTCACTTCATGCTCTATCCTAGGCATCCTAGGTGCCCTGAGGATTGCTACAACTCTAAACCCTATGAACCTATTTTATAAGATAACCTGGAGATAGGAGGAGAACTGAATAATCAAAATACAGCAATGATTCAGCTTATGGAACTTGGCAGAAGTAATCAAACACTGTTGACTAACAGGATCAAGTCATTAGAAAATAATTCCATTGAACAGTCCCTTTAAAAGATCACACCATGTGGACTGAGAACCTTATGATCACTTGAAAGTCTTTCAGGTCACCTCTGGGCTAGGATTTATTTTATAGGATTTATTAGGATTTATTTTAGGATTATTTTTGTTATTGGAAATGTTTATATTCCTTTATTAGGGCCTCATAAAAAGGTATATTTGTAATTTAGTGACTTCAGTGATCTTTATTTGGGGGGGAATGTTAGGGAGAGGGAGGAAACCAGGAAGAATAAAAATGTTTTTTTGGAAAACCTTTGTAGCAAAAAGTAGATGGTGCAGTAGCCATTGTGCTGGATCTGGAGTCAGGAAGCAGTGAGTTTCAAATTTAGCTTTAGATATTCTGTAACTGGTTAAGTCAATTAAGCTCTGCTTCAGTTTTCTCATTTATCAAATGACGATAATAAAAACACCTACCTTCCAGAGTTTTTTGAGGATAACATACTTGCGAAAAACTTTTCAAATTTTAGATTGCTATATAAATGTTAGTTATTATTATTATAGGTATTTAGAAGATCTAAATGATGTCCTTTATTGCTCTATAGCTGAAAATAGCAGAGCCAAGAATATGTTAAGATATTATTACAATAACTATATATATAACTATATAGATAGATTGATATATAGATATAAATATAGATATATAGATGTATAGATGTATATATATATATATATATATATATATATACATACATACATACATAGATATTTAAAGCTCCAAATTACTAATAATAGGAAAAATGATCATTAAAACAGCCCCAAAGGTGGGGCTAGGTAGTATAGTGGATAGAGCATTAGCCCTAGAATTAGGAAGATCTGAATTAAAATCTAACATCAACATCAGACATTCACCTGTTTTATAACTCTGAGCAAATCACTTAATTCTAATTGCTTGTGAAAAGAAATTAACCTAGCCCTAATATTCTACTTCATACCCATCAAATTAGGAAAGATCACCAGAGACAAAAAATAGAAGTTATTAGAGAACTCTAAGACAATTACAATTAGTATTGGGAGAGCTATGAATTGAACCACCCATTCTGGAAAGCAATGTGACCCTCTGCCTCAAAAATCATTAATTGTACATTTATTTTTACCCATAATTTCACCCCAATGAAGGAAAGGACTATCAAAATATAAAAAGGACTTAGATATACAAATATATTTATAGCAGGACTCTTTGTAGCAGCAAAGCTTTGGGAACAAAATGAGTGTCTATAGATTTGGGTCCTAACAAATTCTAGTATATATATAAAATATTTATACACAATATAATATTTATGAACAGAAACAGAATAAAAATAAAAACAAAATAAAAATAAAAGACCAAGAAAACAATTTTCACAAAGATCCTGTTAATGTAAAGGAAAACAATTGGAAAAACTACAGAATGCTGATCAATAATCATTTAGACCATATGTTAAACTATTTTGCATATGTATTTGCTTATATTTATATATTTTGCATATATACATAGTCTTACTTGAATTTGTATATGCATATGTTGCTTATATTATATTTAGTTGTTGCATCAGAGGACATGGGGCATGGCTAAATGGCTGATGATTGAGATTTAAAAAGGGGGAGGTTTAAAAGTTTCAAAGCATGCAAAGATGAAAACAAAAATAAGTTCAGGAAGATACCCCAAAGTGCAATTCTGTTACTACCTTATTGAATAAATAATTCTTAAAATGCTGTAGCTAAAAATATGCTTTCATATTAATTTCTTATATATGTATGCATTGTATTGTTCACATTTGATTATTGCTGTTGTTACTATTCAATTGTTTCAGTCCTGCTGACTCATCATGACCTCTTTGGGTGTTTTATTGGTACACATACTGAATTGGTTTGTTGTTTCTTTCTCCTGCTTATTTTATAGATGAGAAAACTGAAGTAAACAGTTAAGTGACTTGCCCATGTTCACCCAACAAGAAAGCATTTAAGGATTGAACTCAGGAAGATAAGTCTTCCTGATTCCAGGCTCACCACTCTATTCATTGCATGACCTAGTCATCCTCTGATGATTTAATTCTTAATAAAAAAGAAAATATAACATTTTAAAAAGTCATAACTGAGGCAAAAGGATATAACTATTTGGGAGCAACATAGCAAAAGAAAAAATTTGTCAAATATCAGAAAAAAATATTCCAGCACTTGGAAGACATGAAGAGGGAGGACAAAGTTTTGTTGCTTGATTTGTTGGGATTTTTATCAACAAATTAGACTTTAATCATTTGATGAGAAAGAGGTAAGCAGAACCAGAACAATTTCTATAAACTTAATTGTCTAAAGGAAAATGACATTGAAAAGCATAAACGTTTTGATCAGAGCAATGACCAACTGTGACTTCCAAGGATAGTGAAACATACTCCCTCCCTCACTCTCAAGAAATAGTCTAGTATTACAGGTGAAGAAAGATGCATACATATGTTGTCACACCTGGCCAATGTTTTGGTTGTTCTCCTGAACTGTACTTCTTTATTATAAGGAAGGGTCAAATCTAACCATTTTGGAGAGCAATCTGGAATTATGCCCACAGAGTTATTAAGCTACCTATACTCTTTGAACAGCAATCCCACTACTTGGTCTATTTCTGAAGATAATTAGAGTAAAAGGAAAAGAATTTCTATTTTCTAAATGTTTAGAGCAACTCTTTGCGGTGACAAAGAACTGGAAATTGTAAGGATGCCCACTATTTAGGGAATGGCTAAAAAGTTGTGGTATATGATTGTGATAGAATAATACTCTACTATGAAAAATGATGAGCTCAATTTTTTTAGAAAACATGGAAAGACTTGCACAAAGTAATGAAGAATGAAATGAACAGAATTGAAAGAACATTGTATCAACAACACTTTTAAAGAATGACTTTGAATGAATAAGTTATTTTGGCTATTATAAATACTCGAATTAACTATGAAGCCTAGCTTCTTAAACTGTGATTTGTGATCCCACATGGAATCTCATAACTGAATGTGGTAGTGGGGGGCATAAAATTATAATTTATTATCAGCAAATGTACCTATTTTATATACCTATATACCTAGGGTCCAGTGAAAAATTATCAAGCAAAAAGGGGTAAAGTTCAAGTAGAAAAAGTTTTAAAACCCTGCATAATGGATTTATGTAGAAAGATACTAGCTGCATCCAGATAAAGAACTGATAAATACAAGGATATATAGACTAATTTTACACATATGTAAATACCTATTTGTGTCTAAAGGTAGCTATCTCTAAGGGTGGGGAATGGGAAGGAGGGAAGGGGGGAAAAATAAATTTACATGAATTTTTTTTTATTTGAAAGGAATAGCAAGTTATACAAAGTAGATTTGCTATTTTATGTGTAATCATCTTTTTTTAATTTTACTATGCTATGGAAATGCAAATTTTATTCCATAAATTAAAAACAAAATAAAAAACAATGAGAATTCAGAATGAAAGGGGGTGTCATTAGAATAGGATAGCAATATTTAAAAAAAACAATTAAGCAATTATTTTTAAACCACACATTAAATGGCATTCAAAAACAATAAGTATTATTTGACTATGTGGGGCAATGGTGTCAAGCTCAAATAGAAGTCAAAGCCACTAATCCATATATAAGGGTCCCTACAGACTACATATTGACTTAGTTTTTAAATATAATATTATCTGTTTTATTGCATTTTTATTTCATTAAATATTTCCCAATTGCATTTAAATTTGGTTTGGCCATGTTCATAAGTGTTACAGGCTTCATATACCAAATGTCTGACAAGTCTCATGTACGGGGACATAGTGTCTGCTAGAATATTCTGCGGACTTCCATTGTTTTCTTAAACAATAGAATGCTTCAACTCATTTTCGTTTTCTTCCTAATGGAGAAACACTATACCGTTGAATCAAATAGTGTGTATCTATCTCCTAATATATAACAAGCCCCTGAAAATGAAGATAATTTTCTCCTTTGGATCACATGAAACACTCACTACTATAAAAATAACTAACTGTCTGAAGATTGGGAGATGCAATGAGTTCTACCAATCTGACACGTGTAGCCTAAAAGTTGAAAGGTATATGCAGCAGGGAAAGCACGGAAACAATGCCCCATCCTTGTATTTTCATTTTAAAAAAGAAATTAAACAACATGTTACAAATATTTTTTCCATGAAAACATAAGCAAATTTTTGGAGGGCTAAGAGCCCTATTTGTGAAATAGTGATGGGGTGCAGGGGAGATGTATATGGAAAGAGAAAAATGGATTCTATTTACTCTTTGCAATGGCAAGCAGAACCATATGGGCTAAGTGGTCATGGTGAATGAAGGGAAAGAAAAATACTTAGACACATGAATAGGTAATGGGCCATGTTAGAGAATAAGGTTGGAAGTAACAGAAAATGGACAAATTCTGAAATGATTTTTCTTTGGTGTTCCTTTCACTTTTCTTGCCATCACCCCAATACTCTTTTGGTAGTACCTGGTCACCCAATGTCCTGAAGAAAGTGCCATGCCAATATAAACCTCCACTAGGATGCCTTATCTGTACCATATTCTCCTGATATTTGGGACTGATTCTTCCAGTCAAAACTAACCTGCTCATTGAATCTTTCCCCTCAGATTCTGATCTTAGGGCCTGGCTAAATTAAATTAATCCAACATATTCCCAGATATTTGAATGCATATAAGATCAAATGAATGAATGAAAAAGCACTTAATTAGTACATACCATGTGCCAACTATTGCATAAAGTTCCAGAGATAAAAATATAGAATTGATATTCTAATATAGGGAATAATACAAATAAGGGAGAGAAGTCTGGGGAGGAGGATCTTAATCTAGTAAATTATAGGAATGATGAATAAGATCACAGAAGAATAGACTGATATTCCCATCCCTTTCAGGAAAAAATGGTATAGTTGCTTTGATCATGTTTCCAGAACTGGAGAAACAGGGTAGAAAGGGTATAATTGTGGGGCCAAGGTGATTGGAAATATTTAATCAGATAACCAGGATCATAGATGAAAGGATATTTGTATTTTAACACAAATAATGAGTTCAGAAATGAGTTTTTTGGCATCTCATTTTAGAAAGGTTGATAATTTGGGTCAAGGAATTCTTTTCCTGTTCCTTAAATCATATTAAGTGAAAAAGTCACTCAATTTGTCTCTGTGTAGGAAGAGAGAACAGTTTGGTTGCATGTTGTTCTTTAATTTATAACTTTCCTCCAATCAGTCTTTCTAATGCACCAATAAAGAGTTAACTTTTTTTTTACCCCAGTAAGTCAACAAAGGTTACACCAAAGTGCATAAAAATAGCAGGACTTGGGATGAGCATCTGTTTAAGAGCTGCAGTTATGTGCTGTTAGGACTAGAGAACATTTCTGCCTCGTAGACTAAATTGTTTAATTCAGGGTAAAGGTAGAATGGGACTTTTAAAAACTGAGGCTTAAAGTCTAAGACACACTTTTCTCACACTAAGCCTCATCTTCCCAAAGATTTTCACAGACTTGGAGGACTTCACTTGTTCTGTTGCTGTTGACCAGGGAAGAAAGAACAGTTCACTGTGGCTTTACACCACAGTGAGCTTTGGGTGAGCGGGGGGAGAGGAAGGGGGGTTTAAGTTTTAAAGGGTTTTGGTTTCAAATTGTCAGAGTGCCAAGACATTTAGGAGATATTGGCTTAAGGAATCCATTTCCAAAATAGAAGAAAAGCCAAAACACGGGGAGAGAAACCGTGTAAATTAAGAAGCTATAATCCTAAAGCAACAAACAAAACTAAAACCAGAAACAAAGATGAATCCAGAGTAGGCAAAACAGCCAGAATGAATGGGAAAGCCAGGCTCATTGAACTGGCAAAGGACAAGGAAATGAATCCTTCCAGAGGGAAAATCTCCTCTCAAAGTATAGGTTATACCATACCTACCAGACTTAGATGCAAAAGGTTACCTTGATGTTTTTGAGTTACATGGCATCCCATTCATGATCCTATGCACTGAAAAAGTTTAAATTTTCTTTCTAATATCATAATCAATAGTAATACTAATAACTAATATTTATGAAGCTCTTTAAATTTTACTATGCACTTTAACAGGGCAGCTAAGTAGTACAGTGGTTAGAACTCTGGGCTTGGAATCAGGAAGATTCCCTACTTAAAATCTGGCTATAGATGCTTATTACCCAGCTGTGTGATCCTGGTCAAGTAACAATTCTGTTTACCTCAGTTTCCTCATCTATAAAATGAGCTGGAGACAGGGATGGCTAACTACCATAGTATCTTTGCTAAGAGATCCTAAATATGATCTCTTAAGTCAAACACAACTGAAAAGATGTAAAACCAAATGATGCTTTATTATCTCTCAAATATTTCAACAACCCTGTGATAAGAGGTAGTTTAGCAGTAATTGCCCAATTTTAGATAAGAAAACAGACTCAAAGAAACAATGACTACTCCATGACAGCAGAGCTAGTGTCTTAGAAAAATCCCTGCTCCTATTCCACTTAATTAGAACTGTAGCTTATATTGATATAATGCTTGACAGATTCAAAAATGGGGCAGTAAGGTGGTACAATGCATAGAGTGCCAGACATGAAGTCAGAAAGACTCATTGAATTCAAACCTGGCTTCAGATACTTCCTAGCTATGTTTCCCTGGTCAAGTTACTTAAATCTTTGCCTTAGTTTTCTTACCTGCAAAATGAGCCGGAGAAGGGAATGGAAAATTTTCCAGTATCTTTACCAAGAAAAGCCCAAATGAGTTCACAGAAAAAGTTGGATGCCCTATTAAGAACTTTAGAGAGTATAGGAATAGAGGAAGCATTCCTTAAAATTATAAACAGTATTTATCTAAAACTATCAGCAAGCACTATCTATAATGGGGATAAGCTACAAGTCTTTCCAATAAGATTGGGGTGAAGCAAGAATGCCCGTTATCACCACTATTATTCAGTGTTGTCCTACAAATTTTAACATTAGCAATAGGAGAAGAAAAAAGAAATCAAAGGAATTAAAATAGTCAATGAGGAAACAAAACTATCACTCTTTGCAGTTGATACGTTATACTTAGAAAACTTAGAGTATCAACTAAAAAATTACTTAAAATAATTACTAACTTTAATGAAGTTAAAGAATATAAGATAAATCCACACAAATCATCAGCATATCAAGTAGATTTTTTATGTTTCTTCTTTCACATCTGTGAGTAATATGAAATGTACTTACAAGATAGCACATGTATAATTTATATCAAACTGCCTACTATCTTCAAAAGAGGGGAAAGAAGGGGGAGAAAAATTTGGAATTCAAAATCTTGTAAAAATTAAATGCTATTAATTTTCTCAACGTATAAGTGGGAAAATACTATTTAAAGAAACTAAACATGACTGAAATGATTAACAATAAAAATCACCCAAATGTATTTTATATATTATCTCATTTCTATCCCACAACAATACTCTGAAGTTTTATCATTTCCCTTTTCTAGATGGAAAATGAAAGACTCTGAAGGTGAGATTTGCCTTGTCATATTGTTAATAAGCCCCAGAATCAGGATTGGAAACCTGGTATTTCAACATGAAGTTAGGTTTTTTGAAGTTTTTTACATTACAACTACTTGTTACTTTCTAACTGGCAAGAGATGAACTGTATCCTTAATTACTTTCTGTGCAATTGGTGTTTACATCTGCATCTACCAGGCAACCTGCTAGAGTGAGTCCTCATTACTCATCTGGTAAAATAGCTAAGTATTTTGTTTACTTAGAATTTGACATATTTAATTATTAGGATCCTTTTGACAGGTTCCTGAGTCAGGGTAAGGTTGCAGTCAATACAGTATCAATACAGATACAGATCAGGAAGACCTAACTTCATATCTGGCTTCAGGTTTACTAGCTATGCAGTTCTGGGCAAGTTACTAGAACTTTACCTCAGTTTCCTCAAAAGAGGATAACAAGAGCATGTAATATTTTGTGTTTCAAAATTTTCTCCCTTCCTCCTTTACTTCCTCCCTCCCCAGGATAACAAGCAATCTGATATAGATTAAATATGTGCTATCATTTTAAACATATCTCCACATCTGTCATGCTGTTAAAGAAAAATCAGACTCAAAGGGAAAAAACTTGAGAAATAAAACAAATAAACAAACAAAAAGGCAAAAATACTATGCTTTGATAATGTTGTTACTATGTACAATGTTCTCCTGGTTCGGCTTACATCAATCAGCATCAGTTCATATAGGTCTTTCTAGGCTTTTCCAAAATCAGTCTGCTCATCATTTCTTATAGAACAATAATATTATATTACCTTCATGTACCATAACTAATTCAATCATTCCGCAAGTGATGAGCATTTACTCAATTTCCTATATCTTGCCAATACAAAAAGAGCTGTTATAAACATTTTTGCACATGAATCCCCTAATTTTTATCAAATTTCCTCTAATCCATTCTCAGTTTTCTCTCTTGTTGGAAAGTAGGGATGGTATTGATGAATGAAAATAACCACAACAATAACAATGATGACAATGATGATAATGATGATGGGAAAAGTAGGTTGGATACAGATTGTGAATGACCTTGATTGATAAGCTAACAGTCTATTTTACTGCACATTTTATCCAAATAGCTAACAAATAGCTCCATCCACTAATCTAGATTTCATTTACTCTTCTCTCACTCGCTAATGATAGATACTGAGTAGTGAAAGAATCATAAGTTGGGGGTCAAGAAAGGGAAGGAGAAGACAAACCTAAAGATAGTCTGAAAACAGGATAATCAACCCTCAAATAATTGGCAGTTGTTTGTGCAATGCACACCCCCATATTATAAATTTAAGGAAGATTTTTACCCCAAATTTCAGTATTCCCATAGTGAAGATATGATTACAAATTGGTGGTTTGGATAGTGGTTAAAAAGGGGGTACTTTGTAGAATATTTTCTACACCTCTTGTGGATTATTATAATGGATAAAAGCCTTTATGCTTCAAAATGGACTGTGTTTTATTCCTCTGTGTTTTTAGAAGAAAAGATGAAATGGATATGCCAGTTTTAAATAAATGTAGGATGATACTGTTTTTAACACAGAGCTTTGGGGACAGGAGGGAGCAATATTCAGTGCCTTATACTCTGATCATTTCCATCTTTTCAGTTAGAAGAAATAGTAAGATTACATTGAGATTATAGTTATTATGAGGGAGGGAAGACAGATATCCTCAGTCTTATTAAATGAACACTCAAATTTGCATACATCTATAAAAATATGGGAGACTCTGAGGCAGAATTGTATTTTGAGGTTTTTGTTGTCTCAAACTGAATTCACAGTTGCCACTCTTTTCTACCTCAAACCATCTTACCCCAGTTTTTAATCTAGCTCTAAAGTTTGTGGTAACAATGCACAAATACTTCTTGACTTAATACCATTGCAGATATCAACTTACATTGCCCTCATAAAAACTTTCAAGAGATTCTGACAGTCTGTAGGCTGAAGTGGGAGAAGAGGGATAACAGTGTGGAGGCAGAAGAGACTGGGCTACTTTGTACAGTATAGGGAAGGTTTCCATGGGATGTAGAGTTGCCAGGGCAACAGCTTGATGTAATGATTGTCATTTATACTGGCACAGCTGCTAAGGATGTCTGAGGCAGTTCTGTTGTGAGAAGGGATCACTATTCATGGAGTAGAATTTGCCTATATTTGTTGGTATGACAAAGCACAGTAAGAGGGATAGGACAAGTTAAAATGAGAGACAGGTCAGGTAGGAAAAGTCTGAGGTGTTTGATGCTGGGTCTTCCTCCTGTTGTGGCAAGGCTGCATATGAATGGGTGTCTATGTCAGACTGGGAGAGTGATTTGGTGCCCCAGAGCATACATAGGAGTCAGATTTGGGGAAGCAAGGAAAGATGAAAGTTATGGTTAGATTCAACTTGAAGCTGCCTGTATGGATTTTATCACATGGGCTTATTATGTACAATTATGTAAAAGTATCCTATAGTAGCCTTTAAATCTGCCATACAGAAGGGGCAACTCATACCCCAGAGAAAGAGAAGAAGAGGGTGAGCAATCACCTCATTTACTGTATAAGAATTTGGGGATTTGATGTATTTCATAATTTGGTAATAATCATTCTGCTTGATCTTTGTAGCTGAAGATTTATTCTATCCTGCTGTCAGACTGGTTTATTTATGTAAGACATTGAAAAAAAGTTGAGTATAAACAAGACATAATTTGTTATTTTTCATTTTTAGTAATTAGTAGTAGTTAATACATTTCATTCCTCTTTTTCTTTGATTTATTTTTATTTTCTCCCATAATTTCACTTGTGTTTTCTAAGCCAGGAATGTCATCTTTGCTACAAGGGAGCCAAAGGCTGATGGAGCCCCAGCAGGGATGAAACAGATCAGATATCTGCAATAAGTTTAGCACCACTATGGTGAGCCCCAGGGAGAGTATGTAAAGTTGGATATAAGGGAATCAGGATCCCTAAATAAGGGAAAATTAGCACAGGTTGGAAAGCTTTGGTGTCCATCAGTCTAGCTCACAAGTGATCTTTGTACTTTTAGCTGGGGGAGATAAGAAGTCCTATTGTCAACAACAACAACAACAAAAACAAATTAAAAAAACAGCAACCCAAATAAACAAACCCTCTTTCCTTCATTGGTTGCTGGTTCCCCCAAAGGAACTTCACCTCCTTCAATCTCTGCCACAACCACAGAATCTGTTTGGTATCTTGTTTTTTGCACTACACAGGTGAAACAGAAATACAGATGACATCAAGAGTGATGGAATGGAATGACCTTTCCAGCCAGAAAAAATACCATGACAAGCATTTAGAACATAATATTATACTTCACAGTCAAATTGTCAAAAAGTCAGGGCTTATTTCATAGATGTGATCTCACAGCCATAAAATATAAACCTTGTAAGATGTAAAAGAAGCCCAACAAGTTATTCCAAAATTTTCAATAATAATATTACAACATGGAAAAGAACTTTATTTAGTTGTAATAACTAATTAAAATAATTACTTCATGATCATAGTGAACTCTCCATTTTCAAGGAACCATTACATTTAATTTATTTTTTGGCAGAACAGAGAGATAAGATTCACTATTATTTTTCTATAAGCAGTCCATAAACTGTCAAGTATCCTTATATTGACTCCCTTGTCACCAAGATAGGTTCTCAAAGTTAGGCTGGCTATATCTTGCCTTCTGAATATCCTCACAGGGCTGAGATTGACTTTCTTTAATACCATTGGCTCAAGACCTCATTGTTATGCTTCTGCCTAATATTATTAGTTAAGTACCTCTTAATCAGCCCTCATTAAATAGCTTGTAGAAAAGAGTACTTACCAAAAGAGGTATAATAAAAGCAGTTGGTATAAAACTTCCTCCACCCCCATTATATAATATGGTGGCACTTTCCCTAAGTACATAGAGACCAGGGAAAATTGAGCTCAGACTTAAAGAGTTCATTTGACAAAGAAATAACATAACTCATGGTTGCTGGAAGTCTTTTTATCCTATCCATGGGATGCTCAAGAAACTTTGCTTAATCCATAGACTAGTCTTTTTACCAGACTCCTTACAAGAGTATTTCTGTACTCCTTACAGAATCATCGATCCAGTTTATCCTTGGCTCCCAATGATATAAAACTTTGCCTCTAGTGAGCTAGTGATGCTACTTAGGATACTGATAAGAGGATGAAAAGTTCAACATACTTTGCACCCCTTTGAAAATGGTAGGTCCTTGTATGTGCCAAAATGTTTGTGGCAGCCCTTTTTGTAGTGGATAGAAACTGGAAAAAGAATGGATGCCCATCAATTGGAGAATGGTTGGGTAAATTATAGTATATGAATGTTATGGAATATTATTGCTCTGTAAGAAATGACCAGCAGGAGGAATACAGAGAGGCCTGGAGAGACTTACATCAACTGATGCTGAGTGAAATGAGCAGAACCAGAAGATCATTATACACTTCAACAACAATACTGTATGAAGATATATTCTGATGGAAGCAGATATCTTCAACAAAGAGAAGATCTAATTCAGTTCCCATTGATCAATGATAGACAGGATCAGCTACACCCAGAGAAGGAACATTGAGTGTAAACTGTTTGCCTTTTTGTTTTTCTTCCCAGGTTATTTTTACCTTCTGAATCCAATTCTTCCTGTACAACAAGAAATTCGGTTCTGCACACATATGTTGTATCTAGGATATACTATAGCATATTTAACATGTATGGGAATGCCTGCCATCTAGGGGAGGGGGTAGAGGGAAGGAGGGGAAAATTCAGAACAGAATTGAGTGCAAGGGATAATGTTGTAAAAAATTACCCATGCATATATACTGTCAAAAAAAGTGATAATTATAAAATTAATAAAAAAGTATAAAAAAAGAAAATGGTAGGTCTTCTTCTGGTTAAAGGGGTACTGTTGGAAGTATAGTGTTGGAGTGTAATATTGGAATGAGATCCAGAAAATACTGAAACCATGGCCTCTCCTCCCTCCCTGGTAGTTTTTTTTCTAAGCTAATTCAGCTAGGAATCCATACTTATTGCAATTTCCTAATTTCTCTTTCCTCTGGATTTGTTTGGTAATTTATAATAAACCTTTGAGACATAGGCATATTTCCCAGCCTATCCCAACATTGATTCCTAGGCAATTACATTTTGGTCTAAGATCCTTGGATTGATTGGTTGAAATGTGTTCCTATCAGTAAAGGTATCAAAGCTAAAATAGGGTGATTCAGTTGCAACCCCACTACAACATAGCATGATCAGCCCACCTATTTGAGGTAGTATACATTCACTCTGATTGATAGCTTAAGAATATGTCCAGGGCTACAATATTTGGCAATTCCAAAGATTCTTCTGGAATAGTCACCTTCTAGAGGACCTTTGTTGCTTTCTCTAATGGGATTTCTTCTACTGAACTGAAATCTATCTTCCTGAATCTCCCTTGTCCTATGATGCTCCAAAGAATAAGCCTCCTCACTCTTCCCGATGAAATCCCTTTTAAATATTTGAGGACAACTATTTCTTCAAACATGTGTCTTTTCCAAGTCGGATGGCAGGAGTCTGACAGAAACAGCCAATCACAGCAGCTTTCTTTGTCCTTTTTTCCTTACAGCACTCATATTGAACACCTAATTGCTTTATCAGGAAAGGGACATCTCTGTGTGTTAGAGAGTGCTTTAAAATATTTGTGCTTAGTTTGATTTAATTATACCACCAAATTATTTATAGAATTATCTAGACCAAACTGATGTGCAATACAAGAATTCCTGCTATGTAATTCCTAAGCCATAGTGATATAACTTTCCTTTTACTGTTGAAGGCTACATCATCCATTTACTTCACAGGTTTGCAACCCTAGTTTCATCCTCCACTCCTCACTATTTCTCACCCTCTCCCATATCCAATCTGTTGCCAAGACCTGTTGACTTCACTTTTGTAATATCTCTTTTTTATGTCCCCTTTTCTCCTCTGACTCTGTCAGTACCCTAAATCAGGCTCTCATCATTTCATGCTTCTGGGTCTGCCTCCCTCAAGTCTCTCCTCACTTCATTCATCTTCTATTTAGCTTCGAAAGCAACTGCACTTTCCCAAAGTGCAGAATTTAAATATAATATAATCAGCACAGAATACAATGTTGATGCTATCAATTTATTGTTCAATACATTGTGTTTACTTCAACCCATGCCTATATTAACTTGATCAGGCTATTTCTTCACATTGATTTAGCAGCCAAGTAAAAACCCTAAGACATTTTACCCATAAACTACTGCTAAACCAGGATTTCTTTCTATTCTAGCTCCATACTTGTGCTATTTGTTTTGTTTTGTTTAGTCAAAGTAAAAGGACTTTACATTTATCTCTTGTTGCCTTTGGCTGACATCCTAATCAAGATCTTTTAAAATCTCATTTTTATCATCCAACATATCACTTATATTTATTGACTTCATGCTATAAGAAAATTTAATAAAAGCATATTTTATCCAGAACTATAAAATCTCAGAATTAGAAAAGATCCCTAAGATCATGTAATCCATACTATGTCTGAACAGGAGTGGTATATGCCCTCTGCTTGAAAATGTACAGTGATAAGATATATCATACCTAAAAAGGCCACTCATTCTACATTGTCCAACTATAATTGTTAGGAATTTTACCTTCCATTAAACTGATGGAAAGTTAAAAAGATAGAAGGAAGGAGAGAATCCTTGACATGATATTGATCATTATGTAGGTTGACTCCTAGTCTGTCTGTTTCTGTCTCTGTCTCTGTTTCTGCCTGTCTGTCTATGTTTGTCTGTCTGTCTGTCTGTGTTTGTTTGTCTGTCTGTCTGTCTGTCATATCTTTCTATTTATCTCTCTCTTCCTATATCTGTCTCTATCTCTCTCTTCGTCTCTATCTCTCTTCTGTGTCTCTCCATCTTTGTCACTATTCTATTTCTCTGTGTCTGAATTTGTCCCTACAACATTACTTGTGTACAGTTATTCAATTAGCTACAATCTACCATATTGTACTGTCATCCATCTCATACTCTCTGTCTCATAAATACAGACATTACAATCCAAATAATATAGATGTAGTCAACACAATCCAGTTCAAATATCTCCTTGACATTTATATTCATGGTATTAACTTATAGATTAATAGATTACTAAACTGCTAGAACTGAAGTTGGATATGTGGATGAACTAGTCTAATCACTTTCTTCTTACTATCCACACCCTTTTTATCTTATAGATGAAGATCAGGAAGGTTAAGAGATTTAGCCAATATCAGTGATTGAAATAAATAGTGATTAGCAGAACCAGTACTCTACCCAAGTATCCTGAAATCCCAGTGATCTTTCCATGATCACACAAACCTCCTATCAATCAACAAATATTTATCATGAAGATAAAAGTAAAAACTGCCTTTGACCTTTTATAGTATATATATATATATATATATATATATACATATATATATATATACATATATATATATATATACATTTGAGGTATGAAAAATAGCAAGTACAAAGGTATAGTTAAAAAGGTTCAAAGAAGGGGCAGCTAAATGGCACAGTGAATAGAGCACCAGTCTATATTTATGAGATAGAGAGTATGAGATGGATGACAGAACAATATGGTAGATTGTAGCTAATTGAATAACTGTACACAAATCAGGAAGACCTGAGTTCAAATCTGGTCTCAGACACAACACTTTATAGTTGTGTGACCTGGGCAAGTCACTTAACCCCAATTGCCTTAGCAAAAAAAAAAAAAAAAAAAAAAAAAAAAAAAAAAAAAAGATTCAAAGCAAAGTCAATAAGCTTGGTTTGGGATACATTGACCTCTTTAGTATAGACTTTGTGACATTGTTTTTCTCTTTTGCCTCAGTTTTCTTATCTATCCTTGCCCTTTATCACTGAGGGATCAGTAACCCCAATGACAACCATATTTCATTTCCATTTCCAACTTGAGTGTTGACTTACAGTAGCTTCCTCACTGCTTCTGCATTGGGTGTTCTTACTTTAAGATATTTCCTTTATTTTGAAGAGAAAAAAGCAAGACTTAGAAATTGGCAAAGTAGGATGGGTTACTTTGAATGAATATCTTGCCCTCCTAGAAGATCAGTTCATAGTATGAGCTCAAGGTAGATTTCACCATACTCAGCAATACAGATCTACTAGGCATTCTCATGGCCAAAATTCATTTTGGCTCCTAATGTAGCTATTTTATCCCTCCTCCAGTGGTTTGTCCTACTCTTATTTCAGTCTCCAGCAGAGACAGTAATTCCCTGAAAAAAGAACCCCCACCTCCTTTCCAAGATTAGCAGACGCCAGTCTCTTCAGGAGATAAACTGGAGGCTGAGCTGGATGCTCTGGTCTAGTAAATCACCTTTTAGCCCTTCAGCACAGCAACACTCCAACCCAGGGATGAAGTGATTGATGGGACAGTTCAAGAAAGCCTGCATTCTTGCTGTCTGGCAAAATAATAAATAAACATACATCACTTTTAATGGACTTTGGAGAGGTGAACAACTCAAATCTGGTTAACATATGAAAGTGGTAAACTCTTATATGTGATCTTGAAGCTATTGCTTTTGAAAATGATCTAGCTGGACTGTTATTTCCACTAAAATGAAAGAGGATTAAATACATCGCAGTAAACCATAGTCATCTTTGGCTCCATTTCTAGGGGTGCAGAAATGTCAGAGAGAGTGTATACTCAGGGAACAAGATCAGCATCACTTAGAGTCACCATTTCCTCACCAGGAGTGATTACTATGTCCTGATAAAATGGCATGGTTGGGACCAAGAGGGAATCCTCACTTTCATCTTCATCTGCTGTAGCAGCATCAACAGCATCACCTTTTACATTTTCAGTGGTGTCTGAAATTTATGAAGTTATTTAATATATCCATCAATTAATCAGTTAGCATCTATTATATTTCTAGAACTTTTCTGGGTAATGGAATTTTAAAAAGCAGAGGGAGTCCCAGACTTCGAAAAGTTTACATTCTATAAACTTTTTCACAGATTAAGACAAGATCAAAATATGCTACACACACACACACACACACACACACACACACACACACACACACACACCCGGGGAAGAAAGAGAAAAAAAGGAGAGGAAAAAAGAGATTAAGAGAAGATAGAAGAAGAGAGGAAAGAAGAGTGAAGAAGAGAACAGTGAAAAAGAGAAAAGAGAAAAGGAGAAAAGAAAAGAGAAGAAGAGAGGAAAAGAGAGGAGAGAAAAAAAAGGGGAGGGAGGATAAAACATGGGAAGAGAATAGCAGCAAGGGGAGAGGGAACTTCCATAAAGTATTTCTTTTGGAGGGACACTAACAACTAATAACTAAAGGAATCAGAAAAGATTCTTGAAGAAACCTCTAAAGAAATAAAGAGTAGCCAAGGAAAGATGGAAGAGATGAAAGCATTCTAAATGCGTAGGGCAGCCTGGGCAAAGTTGTGCAGACAGGGGATGGAATAATGTTTATGGAGAACAGGAAAAAGGCCAGGTTGGCTCTGTATAGAATGTGTGAGGGAAGATAATGTGAAATCAATCTGGAGAGATAGTTTGAAGCCAAACTGTCAAGAGTTTTAAATGCAAAGCAGAAGCATTTTCATTTTATCTTAAAGGCAATAGGGAACCACTGAATTTTCTTGAGCAGGGGGATGGACATGGTCAGAATTATCCTTTGAAAAAATCAGTTTGGAATGACTTGGCTCTTTTCAACAATAAGGTGGTCAAGGCAATTCCAATAGACTTGTGATGGAAACAGACAACTGGGTCTACAGAGAAAATTCTGGAGACTGAAAATGGAGAGAAGCTTAGTATTTCCACCTTGTTTTGTTTGTTTGCTTGCTTATTTTTCATCGTGTTTTTTTTCTTTCATCTTTTGATATGATTTTTCTTGTGCAGCATGATGAATATGGAAATCTGTTTAGAAGAATTGCATATATTTAACCTATATTGCATTGCTCACTATTTAGGGGAAGGATATAGGAGGGGAGGGAGGGAGAAAATTTTGGAACACAAGGTTTTGCAAAGGTGAATGTTGAAAACTATCTTTGCATGTATTTGGAAAAATAAAAAAGCTTTTTTTAAAAAAGAAAATATCATTTTGGAAGCTCTACAGAAGGTGAATTGGAGAAAAACAAAATAGGAAACAGGGAAAGCCAATCAGAAAATTATTTCAACAGTTCAGCTAAGGTATTAAGAGTGTGGGGTAAAGAAGCAAAAGTAGAGAAAGGAGGAGCACCTAGGTGGCGCAGTGCATAGATCACCAGCCCTGAAGTCAGGAGCACCTGCATTCAAATCCAATCTCAGACACTTACTACTTCCTAGCTGTATTACCCTGGGCAAGTTACTTACCCCCAATAGCCTCAGCAAAAAATAAATTTAAAAAAAGTAGAGAAAGGAAGCCAGAGATGTTGAGGAGGTCAAATTAGGTAGAAATAAGAAAGCAGTATATTAGATAGGAGAGGTATAGCAGACCAGAAACTAATGATTCAGGTTATAGGTCCAACTCTCTGCCACTAATTAACCCTGTGATCTTGCACAAGTCACATTTCTTTTCTCAGACTTGGTTTCCTCATCTATGAGAATATTGGATTGCACTAAGTAATGGCTTTTTAACCTAGAATATGTAATTTTGTAAATAAATAAAATAAAATTTTATTTTAAATATTAAAAAATGAATAAAATAAAAATACTCTGGATTACAAAGAAAACCAATTGTATAGGAAAATATACAAGTATATGTAATGTACATTTTATCATACATAATCATAAAATTATAGCATATACTATGTAAACATGTACATATAACATATCAATAAAATTAAATATAATTGATTTTCTTTATAAGCCTTTTTTCCTTTTTTATTTTTATTTTAATTATAACTTTTTACTGACAGATAATTTTTACAACATTATCCCTGGTACTTATTTCTGTTCCGACTTTTCCCTTTCTTCCTTCCACCCTCTCCCCTAGATGGCAAACAGTCTTATACATGTTAAATATGTTATAGTATATCCTAGATACAATATATGTGTGCAGAACTGAACAGTTCTCTTATTGCACAGGGAGAATTGGATTCAGAAGGTAAAAATAACCTGGGAAGAAAAACAAAAATGCAAACAGTTTCCACTCATTTCCCAGCGTTCCTTTTCTAGGTTAAGCTGATTCTGTCCATCATTGATAAATTGGAACTGAATTAGATCTTCTCTTTGTTGAAGATATCCACTGTATACATCCTCATACAGTATCGTTGTTGAATTGTATAGTGATCTCCTGGTTCTGCTCATTTCACTCAGCATCAGTTCATGTAAGTCTCTCCAAATCTCTCTGTATTCATCCTGCTGGTCATTTCTCATAGAATAGCAATATTCCATAACATTCATATACCACAATTTACTCGACCATTCTGCAATTGATGGGCATTTTATAAGCCTTTTTATTTGAAACCTATTTTATTTGAAACATTATCCTTTGGGGCAGCAAGGTGGCAATGTGGAAAGATCACTTCTCAAAATAATTTTTAAATTACAAATGAAACTAATTATCTATATCCATTTATTTATCATCTGTCTGTCTATATTTTAATTTCATCAACCCCAGATTAAGAACTACATTGTATTAAATAATAAGCTCTCTTTCAATTCTCATAAAGCCTTCTTTACTACATCACCCTACATTCAATCCCCCAACCTAAGTTATCAGCTTCCTTGGATGACAAGTATGAAGAAATAATTTTATAAAGTTTTTATAAATAGGTGCCACTGTCTCTTTAAAAAACAATCCACCTAATGTTTGGGATTGGAGTTGTCAACCTTGTTATCATTCTCATGGTATCCTATCTCTTCCTATCTGAACCTATCATTTCTCTTTCTCAGAGACCCAACTAAAATGCCACAGAAAGCCTTTCCCAAACTCAATTCTACTTCCTTCCCTCTGTTCATTATTTCCTGTTGCTCCTTTATACAGCTTATTTGTACATATTTGTTTACTTGTGGTCTTCCCATATAGACTGAACTACTTAAAGGCAGGAACTATCATTTGCCTTTTTTTTAAAATCCCCATGGTTTAGCACAGTGTCTGGAATATAAGAGCTTAATAAATGTTTATTAACTGCCTGGCTGACTCAAATACACACCTGAGGGACCAGCTCTTTCCAGCTGCTTTCCCTGGATAGAAGGCAGATTTTGTGGCCCTTGCCCCAGGTGCAAATATTCCTAATTGTGCCTCTGGCAAAGCTGCTCTCCTGGCAGTGGACTCGGCATAATACAAGGGGGTGATTAGTTTCACTTCTGGAATATTTCCCTTCTTCCTAGTCATAATGAGTCTGACCTTGACTGTTGGGCTTGGGCATGGAGCCTCAAAGGGCCTTTGTGCTCTAGTGAAGATTTAAGATTTTCTTTAGTTTAAAGGGGAACCAAGACAGCTTTTACTGTTCTATCAGTCTTTAGCAATTATTCTTCAGTCATTTCAGTTGTGTCCACTCTTCATAACCAAATTTGAGATTTTATTGATAAATATCCTGAAGTGTTTTGCTATTTTCTTCTCCAGGTCATTTTACAGATGAGGAAACTAAAGCAAACAGGGTAAAGTGATTTGCATAGGGTCACAGAGCTAGGAAGTGTCTGAGCTAGATTTGAATTCATATGTTCCTAACTCCAGACCTGATACTCTACTGTACCACCTAGCTATCCAGTTTTTAGCTAGTATAAAGAAAATGTGTATTTACCATTAGATGTATACTCACAGCAGGCATGTGTCTATATTAGGTAGAGATTTGTCTCTTAGCACACTTCACTTTTCAGAAAAGCATCCTAGGCTTGTGGATCCAGAGCTGAAAAGAGCCTTCATGGTTAGCTGGTATAGCCCTCTCATTTTATAGATGAAGTAACTGAGACCCCCCCCCCACTCCCAAGTCATAAGAATCAGAAGCTGAATCAGTGTCTTCTACCTGTAAATCAGGTGTTCTTTCTATAATCAATAGAGATATAAAAGCAGCTAGTCTCAGTGCACCAGCCCAAATCCTGGAGAGTGGAACAGCAAGAGTGATGGTGTATTTTATGTATTATCACATTTTCAAATCTCGACGCTTAAGCTACCTCATAACAATTTTATGAGCTACTTTATAAAAATCTATTGCTGTAATTGTTAATATTTATAGTTATAGTATTTTAGAATTTATAAAAGTTCTTATATGCAATCTTTTATTTAATCTCCCCAACAATCTTTTTAAGATAAATAAGATTGAAATTTTATAATTGAGAAAACAGGTTTAAAAAAAAAAACTTGTCCCAGATCATATGGAAAGTTTACACAAAGTCAGAATGAAAAATAAGCTCTCCTGATTCCAAAACTTAAGCATTATCCTACATCTTATCTCTTTACTTAATGGGAGACTGAGGCAAGACACACATGAGGTTAACATTGAATGACATTCATATATTCTGAATACTTTGCTAAATGCTGCCAGGTCTTGCAGATTGAAAATGTACTCAGCTGTCACAAAATGGCTCAGAGTCAGAAACTAAATTTACAGGCTTCAGATTTTCCATGTCATATATCAACCACAAAAACTCTATTCTGTGAATTAACATTTATGATTCAATATGGAACAGTGCAAAGAGCCCTGAATCAGGAGTCAGAAAACCTCATTCCTAGATCTGGTTCTCTAACTTGATAACAAGCTATTTGCTTCTGTGAGCATTCATTTTCTTACCTGTGAATGCTATGCTATGCTCCTCACAGTTATGTGGAGGATCTAATGAATTAATGAATGTAATGCACTTTGTAAATAGTAATAAAAGCAATAAAGTGTTATGTACATGTGACTAAACATGAGTATCCTCCTCATTTTCCTTCTATCAACTCCTTGCATTGCAGCTCCTTTGGTCTCCAGGATCTGATAAAGCCTCTTGCTGGGGCTCAGTCCTCTGTGATATTTCCTGGCTCTCTAACATCCCAGCACAGGGTTCTCCAACATCTCTTTCTATCACCTCTCTGTACTTTATTTTCCCCATTAGAATATAAGGTCTTTGAGGGCAGAAACTTTCTTACTTTCCTTATATTTATATCCCTATAATTTACCATAGTTCTTTGCATATATAAATCATTCAAGTGCTCTAGTTATCCGTCCACATAACCTACTTACCTATCTACATATCATCTCTCTACAAAAGAGTATACAAGAGTGTGATTAAAGGAGTGAAGGCTCTTGAGATCATACCATAAGAAGGCAGATTATAGCCAGGTGCTAGGAGAAAATTAATTAGATTAAATTCTCTTATCATGAGATGAAAACACTAGCAGATTTAACACTCCCATGGAATATCTGAATTTTTAAAAGAAGAACTTATTAACCTAAAATAATTTTAATAGTTGGAATTCCAGAAAGAAATGTCTTTGAACAAAGGGGATTTATGGGACATTTGCTGCATGAACCATATCCCACCCTATCTCCTTTCCTAATGAAGGAGGCTATGAGTCTTTTTTAACAATATTTTTAATTTATGGAATAAAACAAACATTTTCAAATCATAGTATAGTAAAAAAAAAGTTTGCATATGAAGCTATAAATCTATAATATACAACTTTCTATTTCTTTTAAATATATAATAAAATTATCAGGTAAATTTTTTTCTTTTTCTTTTTTTCCCCTTCCCCCTGCACTAGAGATGATTGCCATGAAGCACATAGGTGTGTGTATGTATATAAATATATATATATATATAAAATATGGATTTATAGTGTATATAAAGTGCATTTAGGATATTTATGTGAGTATATATAGTCATTTTATCCATAGTTTCATTTATCAATTCATTCTCTGAATACAGATGATAGTGTCTGTCTTCATATGCAATTTGTAGTTAATTTGCAAATTTATGAGTCAAAATGATTTAGTCACTCAAAGTTCTTCTTAAAACAATATTGCTATTATTGTATACAAGGTTCTCTTGGTTCTATTCATTTCACTTATCTTATGAAAGTCTATTCATGTTTTTCTATCATCTAATTCATCATTTCTTGTGGCTCAGTAGTGTTCATATACCACAACTTGTTCAGTCATTCCCCAATTAATGGGCATCTCTGCAGTTTCCATGGGTCTTGGCACTACTATTAAAAACCTAGGGGATCCTTTTTTTCACAAAATTATGCAATTGGTTACAGCATAAGTAGATTGGTCATGAATTTACTGAATATTTGAGCAAGAAGGGACCTTAGGGATTATGTTGCTCAACCTGCTTATTTTATAGATTAAAATGAACCCCATAGAGGCAAAGAGATTTGCTCATGATCATTAATAAAACAGAGGATTTCCACAATTTAATTCAATTCAACCAACATTTGTTAAAGGCTTATTACATGTCAGAAAAGAGACATCTCATAGCGGATGCAGAGCTGGCTTTCAGATCAGGAAAACTTGGGTTCAAGTCCTGCCTTTTAGACCCTAGCCAAGTCACAACCTCTTAGGGCATTAAGTTTGTCCATATGCATTGGTAAAGGTATATTCCTAACATGGGATTCTATATATCAAAGAAATCAAAACTCTAGTCTGTATGTAATGATAAGATATGCCAGACACTCAATGTAAGCAATAAATAATTTCCCTCAAAGGAACTATAATGCTTGCAGAAATTATGTGGATAAGCAAAAACAAAGAATATAATGAATATATTGAATACACATGTAAATAATATACAGAATGTATGTATGTGTGTACATATATATGTATTTGTGTGTATATATGCACAGATACATATATAGGTAAGCTGCAGCCCAATTTCCCTTCTATTGAATGTGACCTTGTTCATTAGCACCTTATTAAGCTAGCCCCTTGTCCCAGGTGTGAATGATGAACTTTTTTAAAAATTTTATTTATTTATAATTTTTTGACAGTATATATGCATGAGTAATTTTTTTAAACATTATCCCTTGTATTCATTTTTCCAAATTATCCCCTCCCTCCCTCTACTCTCTCCCCCTGATGACAGACAATCCCATACATTTTACATATATTACAATATAACCTAGATACAATATATGTGTGTAAATACCATTTTCTTGTTGCACATTAAGTATTAGATTCCGAAGGATAAGTAACCTGGGTAGATAGACAGTAGTGCTAACAATTTACATTCACTTCCCAGTGTTCCTTCTCTGGGTGTAGTTGTTTCTGTCCAAATGATGAACTTTTCTCAGACACACCTTTTTACTTTTCCCTTTTCAGAAGATAGAACAAAGACCAGATGAACACCTGCAACTGCCTCTATGGAGAAGTATTCAAATCCTTCACCCTTTCCATGGTAAAAGGAACGGTGATGGGAATGGTGATGGCAGTCATAAAGCAGAGACATCTCAGAACGCCATAGGACTGCTTGCGACTTTCCATAAATGTCAGACATTTGAGCTCAACTATAGGAAGCAGTTTGGGAGTATGGTGGGCATGGGAGTGGGAGAGGGCTGATAGGGTTTTTACAGTAGGATATGGCAAAAATGAACATGTGCTTTCCCATGTGAACTGAGGGGGGTAATTCTATACCCCCAAACTCCCTTAGGAGAAGAAATTTTAAAGCTCCTAAGCATCATTATTTTAGGACCTAAGTTTCTTACCAGATAAGATTTCATGGGAAGTATCAGCCCAAGGCTAGATAGGTAAGCTTTGTGCTACCAAATTTGTGCTACCAAGTTCAAGAGTCTCAGGATGGGATCTTCTAGATCATGGGTTCTTAACTTTTTATCTGACATGGACTCCTTTGGCAACCTAATGAACTCTATAGGAAGCCCCTTCTAAGATTGTTTTTATGTTCATGAAATAAAATATGTTGTTGTTCAGTGATTTAGTGGTTCAGTTGTATCATAGTGCTTTGTGACTTCATGATCTATAGCATGCAAATACCGCCTCTAAGGTTTTCTTGGCAAGGATACTAAAAGGGTTTGCTATTTCTTTCTCTAGGGAATTAAGTCCAATAGAGATTAAGTGGCTTCCCAGGATCATACAGATAGTAAGTATCTGGGGCTAGATTTGAACTCAGGCCTTTTTGACTTCAGGTCTAGTGCTTTATTCATTGTCACTTAGCTGCTTCCAAAATAAAATATAGGACTACAAAGGAAAAGAATCATTTTGAAATATAATTATTAAAATATTTTAAATTAATCTAGAGACTCCAAGTTATAAAATCTTAGGGAAGGAGAAGCATAAAAGAAAAAAAACTAGGCAATATTAAACAAAATAGGAATCAAATTTTATTTATGAAACAACGACAACAACAGAAATCCCTCTTAGAAATAAGGAGATGCCTTGAGCAGTATTGCCTTTTGGAGAAAGAGGTCTCCATATGGTCTCCTACAGCTTGAGGAGATTGGGGGGCTGAAAGAAGCAAAAAAAAAAAATCTAGACTCTACCTGCTGGACTGAGGATCAGCAAATATCTTGAACTTACAAGGACACCTTGAAGTCTATCTCAATCAATGTTCAATTACCCATTCGGAAAAATGAAAAAGGCAGCCATATCTCAGGCTCAGCCTTGCCTAGTTGTATCCCCCTAGTCTAGTAGATGCATCAGCCTTACCCTTGCATTGAGAGGCTCAAAATATACTCACATACTTCTTAGTTAGGAGGAAAAAGTAGAAGAGTGAGCCAGAGACAGAGTCATTCCTTTGTTATAGTTCTACTGAATCACTGGCTCTTTCTGCTTAGGGTCCAATAAAGGGGTTCTTTCATCATCTCAAAGTTCAAGCTTTTCATGTCTGAGTCATATATTGCCAGAAGCAACCTTAGATACATCATGCTCACAACGCCCATGTACTTAGGGAGCATACATGGTTGACTGGGAAAAGGCAGAGCAGTTCTCTGCATGTTGATACTTCCACTCCAACTTACATGTGTCTGCTTGTGGACCCTATAAATCATTTCTGCACCTGCATTTCTCCATCTGCATTTCCCTGATATATATTTGTGAATGGGGTTCTTATATGATAGCTTGGGATTCATTTTACTTAGAGTTGATGAAGCCTTGATAATCTATAGAGTTAGCAATTTTCTGGAGTAAACATCAGGTCTGGACATAAAATACCTGTAAGAGAAAAGGCTCCTCCTTGCTTAGCCCTGAGGATCAGGGATATTCAGCATAAGGACAGAGTCCCCAAGGAGCCCTGCTGTATTGGTTACATAAATATAAAGCACTTAAATTTAAGATTAATTATTTTTTTAAAAGAGAGAATTTGGACATAATAGCCTTAGAGTAAAGATGAGCTCAGTTCAAAATCTTAAATCTGACATACTAACTTGTAGACCATAGACATATCATTTAATTCAGTACCTCAGGGAGCTCTCTTTAAGACTGGAGATTCTAGAAGAGTTTCTGATCTGCAAAACAAATGTGATTGAGATTTCCATACTAATGAAATCATGTATTTGCATCTCTATCCGACCTCATACAAGAAAAAAGAAATTTAAAAAAGAGAGAAAAAAAAAAGAAAAAGGGAAGAAGCAATGTAGGAAAGAGAATTTAACAAAGAAAAAGAAAGAAAGAAACAAGAAAGGAAGAAAGGAAAGAAGGAAGGAGGTAAAAGAGATAAAAAAAGGAAAAGGAAAGACAGAAAGAGAGAAGGAAAGAGAGGGAGGGAGGGAGGAAGGAAGGAAGGAAGGAAGGAAGGAAGGAAGGAAGGAAGGAAGGAAGGAAGGAAGGAAGGAAGGAAGGAAGGAAGGAAGGAAAAAATATTTGAAAAATTGGAAAATCTTTAGGTAACCTCTATAGCTTAGCAACCTGAGTAGTGACTCAGAACTTCCAGCAATATCTAATGAATCCTGTTCCTCTGCATTTGAAAGACCAATGAAGGAGTCTTTCACTCAAAAAGATAATTTATCTTTTTGTGACATCTTTCTGTTTGGTCTGTGAAGACTTCAGGACTCACAGTTGAAAGCAGGGAGGAATTAATGTTAGCTTTTAATGTATACAGCTGACGGAACTTGGCATGAGAGTTTCCAAACAAACCAACTCAGAAGAGGGCATTGCCTTATGTCACTATGATATTTTAGAATTTTTACTTAAAGGCTCTGGCTAGTGTGATTGTCAAAAGTGACGGGTTTATAACGCCTCCCCCCCCCCCCCAAACAATCCACTCCTCTATTACATATGCAAGCAGAAACATAGTACATAGGTCAGAAAAGTGAGGAAACAACTTACAAATTAAAGGAGCTACTTTTCTATCAGAAATGATGTCCTACATATTTTCCATAAAGTCTCTAAAATGCTGAAGTTTGAGTGAAATAAAACAGTGTTCCATTTTCCACTGATTGTTACTTTAGGTGTCTCATGATTTTGAGGCTTAAATTAGGATCTATGCCAATAAAAATCAAGAGCTCATGCTAGTTTCTTTTTTTTTAATATTTGTTTTTTTATTTTGAAATTCACAAAATTGAAACAGAAGAACTTTATATACAGTTTAAAACAGAAAAAAAAGAGGATTATCATTACAATATGGGCAGCTGGATTTTCTTTTAAGTAGCTAAAATTTTCAATCTGGCATTTTAAAAACTATCCTCATTCCTTCTGGACTTCTTTTTTATTGAATGTTTGGTGTAAGGGCTTGCTGAGCCCTTTTCAGGACTTCTTATACACCTTCGCCATGCCTTTTCACCAAATTCTCACATGTGGCTCCAAGAAGCAATAGCAGTATCCACACACCAGTAAATCCATTTTGGAAGGGCTAAATTAGGTTAAGGATAACTGATTAGCCTATTCAGCCATTGTTCTATTGTAGGGCATCACTCCTTAGTTTATAATCCTTTGCCGTAACAAAAAGAATAGTTATATTTTTGTACACTTGAGTTCTCCTCTTTAAGAGAAAATGCCATCTAGTGGTATCATTGACTCAAAGGGTAAATACAATTTAATGATTTTTCAGCTTCACTAATAAAACAGTAAATTAATTCATATGTTTATTTTTTGAGAGTCCTTCCAATACAGGTATTTTTTTTATTATCTTTGTCAATTGCATAGGTGCAAAATGGAACTTGAAAATTTATTTAATTGCATTTCTAATTGTTAATGATTTGGAGCTCTTTTCTTGTTTAAATTTTATTTTAAAATTAACATTTATTTTCTGTCCCTCAAACCTGACCTCCCTAAGGTGAAAAAAAAAAGAAATGCAAAAATTTTATACCAAATATCTAGTAAAAATTAAATATCCTCCAATATTTGATTCTCATTTCCTTATTACCATCACCAATCTTCAGAATTTTTCTAATACTAATTTCTTTTAAATACATAGTGATATGGCTAAGTAATAACAAGTATAATAGAAACATAATGAAATGGTATTATTGTTTAGTCATGTATGGATTTTTATGACCCCATTTAGGGTTTTCTTTTCCTGGCAAAGATACTCCAGCTCATTTTACAGTGAGGAACCTGAGGCAAATCAGGTTGACTTGCCTAGGGTAACATAGCTCAAATAGTTCAAATCCTAACTCTAACACTTACCAACTGTATTATCTTGGGTCAGTTCAGGAGCTTCAAATTCCTTATAAGTTGGGAATATTATAGTCTTCTATTCTTATAATACTGCTATTGATCTCCATCTGTAATTCATTTAGCTGTTCTTCTTAAAATTTAGAAGCTATAGTATTTGGTGCCTAGAGGCTTCATAATATTGCTTCATTGTCTGTGATACCTTTTATCAAATTGTAGTACTCTATTTATTTCTTTTAACTTTAGCCATAACTTTTTCTGAGATTATAATTGCTACCCCTGCTTTTTTTTTTAATCAGCTGAAGCATAATAAATCCTACTCCAACCCTTCACTTTAACTCTGTGTGTCTCTCTCATTCTTAAATGTGTTTTTTGTAAGCAAGCAACATATAGTTGGATTCTGATTTTTAATCCATTCTGCTATCCATTTCCATTTTATGGGTGAGTTCATCCCATTCACATTCAAATTATTATTTGGGAGTTTCCCTCCATTTTATTTTTACTCAGTATTTTTCTTTTCAGCCCCTCTCTTTACTCTATCACTGCTACTTTATTTTACCCTCTTATTCCTTATTTTAGCCACCCCTCTAAAAGTCCTTCCCTTATCTTCTCCCCTACCCTCCTAATCTTAATCTATACACCCCCTCTAAAAGTCTCTCTTACACCCTATCCCCCAATTTTCCTTCCTCTCTTCAAATTTAACTTGTATACATCTCCAAGTGTACATATTGTTTCCTTTTCAATCCAGATGAAAGTAAGGTTCCAATATTATGAGCCTTCCATCCTCACATGCTTCCTCTGTATTAGTTCTTCCTTTCACAACCCATTTTATGAAATAATTGCTACTTTTTGCTTTTTCCTACACAATTTGTTTCTTAGAATCATCTCAACATATACAACTCGGTCCCATTTCTTTCAAACTATTTAGTAACAATGACAATTTTAATAGTGATGACCTTTTCATATGTAGTAAGTGAATAGTTTAACCTTAATGAGTACCTTATAATTAGTCTTTAATATTTTCCTTAGATTTCTTCTGGATCTTTTTATATAAAAGTTTTTCATTGAGTTCTTGCTTTCTTGTTACAAATTACTGAAAACCTTTCAGTTAGTCAAATATCTACTCTATTTCTAATCCAGGATTAAACTCAACATTATTGGGTAAGTTATTTTTGGATACAACCCAAGATTCTTTGCTCTTCAAAATATAATATTCCAAGACCTAGAGTCGTACCACAGAAAGTGCTAGGTCTAGTGAAATCTTGGCTGTGTTTCTGTAGTGTTTAAATATTTTCTCCTTAACCTAGGAGCCTTGAAACTTGGCTGTGACATTCTTATAAATTTCCTTTTGGAAATCTCTTTCAGGTGGTGAATGGCAGATTTTTTCTACTTCTACTTTACATTCTTGATCTAAAACTTTGGGAAATATTTCCATTTTTTTTTTTGTATTATTGTAATCAGATTCCTTCTTTTTTAAATCACTACCTTCAGGTAGTCTGACAATTCTTATATTGTTCCACCTTGTTCTCCAGATTAGTTCTTTTTTCTAATGAGATGTTTCAGATTCTCTTCTATTTTTTTCTAATTTTATTATTTCTTGATAGCTTGTAAAGTCATGCAGTTCTGCTTGTACGATTCTAATTTTCAAGGAGTTATTTTCTTCTTCAAGTTTTGGTATTTCTTTTTCCAATTGGTTAACTTTCTTTTTTCATAATTTTCTTGGATTGCTTTTAATTTTTCCCTAAAATTTCCTCAATTTCTCTTACTTGATTTTTGAATTTCTTTTTAAGTTCTTCCAAGAATTCTTTTGCGGCCTGTGACCATTTCATATTATTTCTTGGGGTAGGAGTGGCCTTATTTTAACCTCACTATCTTCCTCCAAATATGAACTTAGATCTTTATAGCTATCTATTTTCAATTTCTTTTTCCTTAAATTACTCATTTTTATTTTTAATTTGTTTTGTTTTATTTTTTAAAAACATTATTAAGTTTTAATCCAAAATTATGGGTAATGTTGCCCTAGGTCTCAAGTCCTTTTTACTATTGTTTTCTGAATTCTATCCAGAACCTAAATCTCAAGGACTCCTCTTCTCCCCCAAACCATAATTAGGTTTCCTGCCACACTGTTTTATAAAAAATGTTGGTGCTCTCTGTGGTACTACATTTACTGAGCATGTGCTTCCTCCTCCTTGTCCAGGGTCACTTCTGCTCAGGACCACTTGGCCTGGTGTCCAGAAACAAGGGGAGTCTTTCAATCTTCTCCCATTCTGCCCTCTCCTACTCCTTCGATGGAAGTTTGTGAGGTTGAAGTTCCTGGAGTGAAATTTCCTGAGGTTATGAGTGAGATGAGAGTTGAGCAAAATTTCCTGAGACCTAGTCTGCTTATTGACAGTTCTATTCCAGTACCTGAAGTTTGTTGATTCAATGGAGTCATCCTCAGCTGTCTACATTTCACTCTGACCTTGGAAGTCCTGTCTTTTCTGAGACTGGATTCTCTTAGAAGGATATTGCTTTATTTTTACCTCTTAAATTTTGTTGCACTTCATTCATTTTCTGGAGATTCTCTGTCTATTCATAATGAAAATCTGAAAAGCATTACAATTATTATTACTCCTGTATATCACAAACAAAGCTCTGCAAGAAGAGATAGTGAAAGATACCCCACTTAAAATAACTTTAGACAATATAAAATACCTGAGAATACACCTGCCAAAACAAATCCAGGAATTATATAAACAAAATTATTTTTAAAAAAGCAGCTCTAAATAATTAGATGAATATTAATTGCTCATGGGTAGACAGGGCCAATATAATAAAAATGACAATTTTACCCCAAATAACTCAACACCATACCAACTGAATTTGCAAAAATTATTCAAGAAAAAATAAAATTTATTTGGAAAAACAAAGTCAAGAATATCATAAGAAATATTTAAGGGAAACAAAGGAAGGAGGTATAGCAGTAGCAAATCTTAAACTATATCATAAGGCAAAATTTTTTAAAACTATCTGGTACTAGTTAAGAAATTGAAAAGAAGATCAATACAATAGAGTAGACATACAATTTAACAGCAGCAAATAAATGTAATGATTTTGTATCTGACAAGTGTAAAGACTTAAGATTTTAGAATGAGAATTCATTATTTGGCAAAAATCTCTGGGAAAACTGTAAAGCAGTGTGGCAAAAACTGAGCACAGACCAATATTTTAGACCATTTACTAAAACAAGATAAAAATGGATACCTGACCTAGAAATAAAGAAATATTTTACAAGAAAATTAGAAGAACATTAGGAGAAATATGCTTATTAGTTATATGGATAGGTGAATAATTTATGAAGAAATGAGATAGAGAATAAAGTTAGATATAAAATGGATAATTTCAATTACATTAAATCAAAACTTTTTTAAACAAATAAAACAAATGTAACCAAGATCATAAAAAAGCAGAAAATTTGGGGAGAAATTTTATAGATAATTTATCAAATAAAGGTCTCCTATATAAAATATCTAAAGAACTTTGTTAAATCTATATGAATATGTCATATCTTAATTGATAAATGGTCAGAGGATATAAACAGGCAGTTTTCCAATGAACACATCAAAACAATTTATAATCATATAAAATACTTAAATAACTATTGATTAGAGAAATTCAAATTAAAATACTGTGAGATATCATTTTATACCCATTAGATTAGATAAAAATGATAGAAGGGAAAAATAACAAATGGAAGGGATATGGAAATAAGCTACTAATTAATTGTTGGCAGAATTATTAATATTTTGGAGAGAGAAAAAAAGTGTTACTAAACTTCTTACAAACTTTGACTCAGCAATATCATTACTTGGTCTATTTCTGAAGATAATTAGGGAAAAGGAAAAAGAACTTATATGTTCTAATATGCTTATAGCCACTCTCTTTATGGTAGCAAAGAATTGCAAACTCTAGAGATGCCCATCAATTAAGGAATGACTGAAGAAGTTGTGATATAGGATTGTGGTAGAATATTATTGTGCTATAAGAAATGATGAGCTCAATAATTTTAGAAAAATATGGGGAAAATTTGCATGAAATAAGAAAAGACATAATGAGTAGAATCAAGAGAACACTGTACTTAGTAACAACATTATTGTTTTATGAACAACTGTGACTGAATGTTATTTGCCTAAATTAACCATAAAAGACATATAAAGAAAAATACTATCTGTATCCAAAGAAAAAAAACTGATAAATGGAAATATCTATAGAATGATTTTACATGTATATATATATATATATATATATATATATATATATATATATATATATATATATATATATATATATATATATATATATATATATATATATATATATTACACACACACACACACACATACATCCCTATTTTTGTCTAATGTAGTCATCTCCAGTTGGGTTGAGGGAGTAAAGAACCAAAGGATATGACAATTTTGTTGTGTATTTGAAAAGAATAGCAAGTTGTGCAAAATAGCTTCATGTGCACATTATTGTACACATGTTTGTGTGTATATTTTTATTGTAATATGTTATAAAATATTTGTTTTATTTCATAAATTTAAAATAAAATTTAATAATGAATTTTGAAAGATACTTATGGCATATTATTTTTTGTGATTAAGAATTTTTAGAAATAACTAGCTTGCATTTATGTAAAGATATACTCTCCATTTTACTTTAAATTTCACTCTGAAAATTATTTCTACATGTAATTTAGAAATATTTAATGAAATATATTTTTAAAATTTAAAGAAAAGTATTTCTTCTTTTTAGACAATTTTCCATTTGTCCCCTTCCATAAGCTTCTTCCTTTCCTTCTCCAAATAAGCTTAAGATTACCTATCTTACAAAATCCTTCATTTTAGCACAGCACTCCCTTCTCCTGGAAAACCTTTTTAGCAACTGTTTAGTGTCTCCTTGTGTTGCCAAACTCCTCAAATGGTGTGCCTTCATTTGTACTACTTCTGACCTGTCTTTTTTATTTTTTAATACTCCAAGGGTCTGTAATTTCTGGAGATGAGAATTTTCTTCATCAATGTAGATCTCAGTCTTTTGTAATTTGATAGATTATTTTTGAGGGTTGCTATGATCAGCCAAGAAAACCATTGCTATACTATCAACTTGATGATAGGCTTCTTGTCCTTAGATAATGGATATATACATCATTCAGCCATAAAGAAAACTTTTCAAGCTTAGTAGGACATGATGATATAAATTTGCTCATATATTTGGGACATAAAATCATCACTTCTCCAAAGTAAAGGATCAGAATTTTGGTGATATCCCTTCTTTATTTTCCACACACTATATGTCAATTGCTACATACAATGATCTTTAATTAGCTTTCATTTTCAGGCCTTCAAGGAAGGGACTATGATTGTTTAAAACTAAATTCTGTGTAATACTTATCATCCAAGTTGACATATTTCTTGACACAAAATGAGTTCAACATGAAGGTGGACAATGGAGTTTGCAGAGGATATGTTCAAAAATATAGTTTAGGATCAAGGAATAAAAATATCCAATTGTTTCTATACTATTTAGAAATTTCATCCCTGAACATCATAAATTTATTCTTCAAGAAAAGAATAAAAACAAAATAATCAATTTAACTAAATAGGTTTAAGATTTTGCACCAACAACATCAATAAACATAGGAAAGAAACTATAGAATAGTATTTTCAACAAAAGTCTGCTATCCAGAATGTATAATAAATTGAAACAACTATATAATAGAGTCTTTCCCAATTGGAGTAAATAGGTCAGAGTATGGAATGCTGACAAAAGAAGACTATTAATGATTTGAAGCTTATTTTATGTGGTCATTTAAATATTATAAATGACCACATAAAATAAGCTCCAAATCATTAATGGTAAGATCAATGCTAATTAAACAACTTTGAGCTTTCCCTTTATACTATGCAAATTGACAAAGATGACTAAAATGGCAATGGTCAACATTGGAGGATCTGTAAGAAGATAAGTATACTAAGCTATTGTTGAAATTGAAAAATGGTTCACCTTCTCTGGACCACAGGCAAGAAAAACTTGAGCAAATACTCAAGGAAAAAAATGAGGATAAAAAGGTTTAATATGTAACCACAAATTCACAGTCTTCCTTTTGTGGTAGCAAAGAATTAAAAGCAAAATAGGATGACCTTCATTGAGAAATGGTTAAAAAATCTTTAAAAATCTATGGTACATAAATTTAGTACAAATAATAAATATAAAGAATGCAAAGAAATATAAGAAGACTTGTATAAAGCCAACCAGAGAAAAGAAAGCAGGACTAAGAGAATAATATAGACAATGACTACAACCATGTAAATAAAAATATTGCTAAAAGAAGGATAGATTCTGAATAAGCAAAAATCCAGAGTAAGTCCCAGAGAACACATTCCCCTTTCCTTGGTTAAAAATGAGGTTTCTAGGATAAAATACTATAGATTATTAGTCAGATGATTGTAACTCAGATGTGTTATTAGATTTTTTGCTTGATTAGTTTTATCTATCACAAGAGAGGATTAAATCTGGATGGTAATATTGAAGTGACTAAGGCTTTTCTGAAACACAAAGGAAAAAAAATCATTTAGTACCAGACATAGGAAAGATTGAATGACATCACAAAAGTGAAATTGACTTTCTTAACAGACAGGATATAGTTACTTAGAGGTCAGCTAGATGGACCAATGGATTGTGCCCTGGGTCTGAAGTAGTTAGTAAGATCCTTCTTCCTAAGTTCAAGTCTCTTCTTAGATAGTTACTAGCTGTGTGTATCTGAACAAGTTACTTATCCCTGCCTGCCCCCGTTTTCTAATCTTGTAAATCGAGCTGAAGAAAAAAATAGCAAACTACTCCAGTATTTTTTGCCAAGAAAACCCTAAATGGGATCACAAAGAGTAGAACATGACTAAAACAATTGAAAAATAAGTCATTTTAAAATCATTTATCAGTATAGTAATTGACTGATTAGAGCAAAACTCAAAATTAATACCAAGAAGAGATGATAATTTTTGCCAGGGTGTCAGAATTAGGAATAATAAGCTGCCCAGAATCATGCTTTAGTTCTAAAGGAAGAAAAATTTCCTAACAGTAGAATGGGCTGCCTTGGGAGTTTGTCATTTCTTTCTCACTGTAATGAATAAATGAAGGAGTGAAAAAAAATTACATATTTAATATATGTCAGGCACTATACTAAGTGAAAGAAGAAAATAGCAACCATTTCAGTATCTCTGCCAAGAAAACCCCAAATGGGGTCAGGAAAATAGGATACACACAAAAATAACTGAGCAACAACAGGGATATAATAAAAAAGCAAGACAATCCTTGGATTCAAAGAATTTCCATACTACTAGGGGAAGACAGAATACTGGAAAAATGGAGGCCAGGGAGGGAAAAGCTGCATCGCTAGGTTATTGGTGGAAAGGAGAAAACAGTGGATGACAATGATCCTTTTTGAATGTGGTGAGTCTGAGTAGGGATAAAATAAAGTCTCTTCAAGATGTGGCAGAATGGATGATTACTTGCCAGGAACATAAAGAACAGCATAAAGGATCCTGTTCAGATAGAGGCTGATCTGATGACCTCAGAGGCTTCTTCCAACTCTGAAATCTGGGACTCTGGGTGATAGGGGTGGGAATTAGCTTCCTAAGCCCTTTCTCTGGTTTAATTTGGTCTCTGTTATATCCCATTAAATAGCTGGAATGAAAGAAGACATCGATTAGCCCACTTTGTGGGCTGCCTATTGGCAAGTGTGCTGCAAATTCTTGCTTAAACTTACAGGCAAATCAGCAAAATAACACCAGATATTCCGTGGTTTTCTGAAGAATATTAGTTATTGGGCCTCACTCAGTGCAATCAGAGTAATATTCTGAACACTCAGTATCTCTTTCATTTGGCAATTGTAGTGAAAGGTATATTTAAGCAGTGAGTATAAATAGCCAATTAACAGGCTGTATTTTCATGTCCTCTAAAACAATTCATTTCTACATGATATTGTTTTACTCTATATTTTAGGGAATATCAGGTTTTTAGATTGTTAGGGACCTATAAGATCATATACAAGCTAGGATTATTAACTTGAAGTCTCTGAAGTTGTTTTTAAAATATTTTGATATTTGTAATATAATTGGTTTCCTTTATTATACTATGTATTAACACATGCACTTAGAAACATTATTCCAAAAGAGGATTCATTTTGTGGTTGACATTTAGTCATTTTTCAATTGTGTGACTGTTATCCCACCTGGAGTTTTGTTGGCAAAGGTACTAGAACAGTTTTCTATTTCCTTCTCCAGCTCATTTTACAAATGATGTAACTGAGACAATTAGGGTTAAGTGATTTGCCTGGGGTCACACAGCATAAATTTCTGAGGCCAGATTTGAACTCAGGAAGATAAGTTCCTGACTACAAACCCATCATCCTATCCACTGTGTCACCAATTTCACCAAATTGTCAAAGGGGTCCATGACATATAAAAAAGCCAAGAGCCCAGTGATCTGTAGTTGAAAAGGGATATAATAAAAAAAAGCAAGACAATTCTTGGATTCGAAGAATTTCCATTCTACTAGGGGAAGACAGAATACTGGAAAAAAAATCCTTAGATTCAGGAAAGAGCTGAATTAAAATCCTATATCCATCACTTAGTTTATATATAACCACTTAACCTCAGCCTCAAGTTGCTCATCTATAAAATGGAACTGATAATACAGTGAATGAATCACATGAAAAAGTGTCTGTAGAGTGGTTCATAAACCTTAAAGCAGTACATAAATATTAGTTTTTAATATTAGTTATAAATGGTTAGCATAGTAGAACTGGAAGTCTCATTCCATTATTTTACAGATGAAGAAATCTGAACATCAAAATGAAGTAACTTGATTGAGATCACATGGTTAGCTAGTGACAGTTACTCTTTCTATTAGTCTCAGTAATTTCCACTTCATCTTTATAATTTTTCATTTTTGCAGAAGCCTTCTGGGACAATGTCCCCCAGAACGTTCAGCAGCATACACAAACAAAAAAGCCTTTGACCAATATTGTGGTGATGGAGGAAAGCAGATGGTCTCCATTCCCACTGAGGTCAGGTGACAAGGGAATGGAAGAAAAGGGATTTAGGGTAGATATTAAGAAAAACTTCCTGTGAGATAATGGACTGTGTTGCCCAGGAAGGTTGTGGAATCTTTCCCTCTGGGTATTTTCCAGTCTAAGTCAGACATGTGTGCGTGGGCAGAGAGGGGTGGATTCATGGGGTCATCTCCTTTCTCATGATTCCCTGACACTGAGAGGAAAAGGCCACCAAGGAAATCAGCAACAGAGCTGGGATATGGCTTCAGCTCATCCCAGGACTGTGTCAAATCCGAGAGGGGGTGGGTAATGTGAGGAGAGGAAGCCCAGACTGCCCATGAAAAGAAAGCCTCTTTAAAAATGTGAGTTTCAACTTTGAAAGGCTTTATAACTCTGACCAATGCAATGATAAACCAGAGGACAAGCACATAATAATCCAGAGGAATAAAGATGAAAACATTCTATCTACTTTCTAGGACTTTGTATAAAATGGAAAAAAAAATGGAAAAAAAAAAGAGTTTTGTATTCAGCTAATGTAGTAATTTGTTTTCTTAGATCATGCACATTTGTGTTAAGGATTTTTTTATTTTTAATTGTTCAATGAGGAAGGCAATGGGAAAGAAAAACAATAAATGCTTAAAAATAAAAACTTGTATCTTTATTAGCTTAAAATAAGAAAAATAATGTAATTAATAATAGCTAACATTTACATAATGTTTTATTAAGTTTTCTCAAAGTGTTTGACATGCATTATCTCATTTGATAATCAACACAACAATAACTGACATTTATATTGCATTTTGATGTTTTGTAAAATATATAACAGAAATTATCTCATTTGATCTTCAAAATAATCTTGTGAGATTATTATTATTATTATTACCATTATTATTATTATTATTATTATTATTATTATTATTATTATTATTATTATTATCTCCATTTTTACCTCTGGGGAATTGAGACTTAAAGAGTTGAAGAGACTTGCCTAGGAGCTCACAGTAGGTATTTGTCAAAAGCAAGATTCTAACTCAGGGCTCTCTTTTCTCCAAGCTCAGCACTCTTTCTATTATATCCTGCTGTCTTGGACTCTTGGCCAAGTTTTCTGGAAGGCCAGTGTACTCTTGAGGAAAGGTTGTCTTCGGAAGGCTACCTTTTATGCCACTGTTCTGGATAATAATGACACTTTCTGGTGATGATACAGGTGCAAGTACAAGGGGGTGGATTACCTATAGATTTCTCATAGTTCTATGCTTTTGGTTTATGACTTACAGTCTATTCAAATTGGCTATTTTGTCGACTTAAAAGACAAGCATATTCATTAATCATCACATAACCCTCATTGCACACTGTCTTCCCATTCCCTGCCTATAAGGGAAGCTATATATTTATTTAATGGACATAACAAACCTCTCACTGCCAACCAGTTGGGGACTAAGGGAAGGGAACGGGGCAGAAAGGTCAAATTTCCTAGGCATGATGTAATGAGAGGGTTAATGTTAAATTACTGGAGGTCACAGCTATGAAACAGGACTGTTCTGAAGTCTAGGACAATATAGTGAAACACTAAGGAATGCCTTTTTTAGCCCCATAGAGCTAAGAAGAAATGGGAGCATGCAACTGAAACTACTGTGAAAAGGGGTGCTGATTAAGAACCCTCTGCTGACCCAGAAAGTACTGATAATGAATGGACTTGGCTCAAATTTGATTCCTTTACACCAAAAGTGCTCAACCTTTGTTGTTGTTTGTTATTTCCTGAGCTCTTTTGCTGGTTTGTGAAACCTATGGACCACTTTGCAGAATATACTTAAATGAATAAAATAAAATACATAGGATTATAAAGGAAACCATTATATTAGAATAACTATTAAATGTTTTTAGAATACATTTATATGCTTCACATTAAAAAACACCTTTTAAAAATCCACTGCAATTCTGGTGGGTGTGCAAAGAAATTATCTGCTTCATCTTGAAGCAAAAAAAGAATATGAAGTAGGAATATGGTTTGTCTTACTTAAGGGGAAAATTAGCATTTTCCCATTGCCTCCTGACCCTCCTTATGGTTTGGCCCCATAAAAAAGTGTGCCTTCTATGATGTGGGGCCAAACACTGAATCAGAAATCACAGAATTCAAGTCAGTTTTTTCTGTATCACAGAGAGCAGAAATAGAATCAAGAACAATGCAGCTGTAATGATAGCGTGGTACCAGCTTTCAAAGGCCTTTGCAAGCCAAAGTTAGGGGTTTCTAGTTGATCTTATGATGCAATAGGGACCACTGGAGAGTATTAAGTAGGGAACTGACAGAGTTAGATAGAGACTCAAAGGAAAGAAATGAATTAGAAGGCTTTTGCAAAAAAAAATGAGGGAATTTGAGGGAGATATGATGACAACACTGTTGTTTTTCTGACAGGCTTAATATGATTTCACATCCTTATCGACTCAAATTGAAAAAAAAATCTAGGATCATGGGCATTTTTTTGAAAATAATATTGAATGTTCCATTCAAATTTCATCCTAGTCTTTTTGCATTACTCCTAATCAGTCTGAACTATACATTCATTGGTCACTTTCTAATCTTTAAAATATAAACATTAAAAACAAGAGCTTAAAATAAACTATGAAATGTTTTCCTTATCTAGCCTGTCTTCAGTTTCAGGCCTTCTATCATTTGGGGTCAAGGTTATCTTGTGTCTTTCCATAATACTCATAAGCCCATATTTAGTGCTGACTATTCTCTTATCTTGGTTCTAAAACATTAAGGTCACGTCTATGAGGCAAATGGTTTCCACAACATGGTCCCAGAAGGTTTCCTCACATTGTATAGTATTTACCCAAATAGTTATAAACTAAAAAAGCAGACAGCATTTTGTCCAGATGAAAAATGCCACTTTAGGTGTTCTAGAAGACCAGAAACTACAGGTATTCTGGGCATTTCACTAAGATAACTTTTAGGATCTTCAGAGTTCAAGCTAATGATATCTGGATAACTATATTTATTCTTGGAGTCATATCATTGACTATGCAAATGTATGTAGGAGAGAGGAGTCATTCCATCTAGCTATCTTATATTCTGCCCAAGCCAAGGATATTAGGATCCAGACAGCACCAGCATCTTACCATTTTCTCCTATTGCCATCTATCCTCTCTCCCACTACCAAGAAGCAATTCTCCAACAGTCTGCTTGGTACCTCTTGCTTTCTTCATCTATACTATCTTGTCTGGTGATTTCACATTCAAATATACATTCAAATATCCTCTCCATACAGATGATTCTTTAGTCCTTCTCTGTATCCTGAGTTCCTGTTTCATATCAGCAAACACCTTTTGAGCATCTCAAACTGTATATCCCTGTAAAGTTCTCATATTCAACACATCAAAACCAATTCATTCTTTTTTCTTAAAAAAAAAAAAAAAACATTTCTCCTTTCCCATCTTTCCTATCATCTCAAAAGGTACCATTCTCTCCGTCACCTAAGTGCATAGCTTCAGTATCATCCTCGACTACTCATTCTTACTCTTTCAACATACCAATATGTTGTTGTCTTGCTATTTCTACCTTTCCAATATCTGTTGTACAAATCCTCTTCTCTTCACTCATACAACCACTAATCCTCATCATCTTACACTTGTACAACTCGAATAGGTTTCTCATTCCTCTCAAATCTTTCCCCACTCTAATTCATCATTCATTCAGTAATATATTTGCATGTATTTTGAATATAAAAAGCCATTTTATATATGATTTTTCTAAAGTGTAGGTCTGTAATGCCATTTATGGGAGGGAGTGGGGGCAAGGAGGGGAAAGTTGGAACAGAAGGTTTTGCAAAGGTAAATGTTGAAAAATTACCCATGCATATGTTTTGTAAATAAAAAGCTATAATAATAATTTTAAAAATAAAGTGTAGGTCTGAATAATACATCATTGGTGGAATTGTGAACTGATCCAACCATTCTGAAGAGCAATTTGAAACTCTGCCCAAAGGATTATCAAACTATGCATACCCTTTCATCCAGCGGTGAATTGGGCTTATATCCCAAAGAGATCTTAAAGGAGAGAAAGGGCTCCACATGTGCAAAAATATTTGAAGCCACCCTTTGTGTAGTGGCAAGAAATTGGAAACTGAGTTTCTATCAGTTGGGGAATGGCTGAATAAAGTTATGATATATGAATGTTATGGAATGTTATTGTTATATAAGAAATTATTAGCAGGATGGTTTCAGAGATACCAAGAAAGATTTATATGAACTGATGCTATGTGAAGTGAATAGAACTAAGAGAACATTGTTTTCAGCAACAACAAGATTATGTGATGACCACCTCTGATGGACTTGGCTCTTTTCAACAAGAGGTAATTGAGGCCGATTACAATAGATTTGTGATGCTAAGAGCCATCTGATTCCAGAAAGAGGATGGTGGAGACTAAACTGGATAACAACATAGTATTTTCATCTTTTGGTTATTGTTTGCTTGCTTTTAGTTCTTTCTCATTTTTCCCTTTTTGATATGCTTGTTCTTGTGCATCATGATAAATGTGGAAATATGTATAGAAGAATTGCACTTGTTTAACATATACTGGATTACTTGCTATCTAAGGAAGGGGTGGGAGGAAGGGAGGAAGAAAAAAATTGGAATACAAAAATTTTTGCAAGGGTGAATGTTGAAAACTATATTTGCATGTATTTTGAATATAAAAAGCCATTATATATATATATATATATATATATATGTATATATATGTCTGGCCATGTCACCTCCCTATTCAATAAACTTCAGTGGTTCCCTGTTTTCTCCAGGAGTTCAAACCTATCAGATGAACAAAGATGATAGCAAAGGAAAATTAAAATTTTTGGAGGGGATATAGGAAAACAGGAAAGTTAATGCACTGTTGGTAGAACTATAAATTGATCTGATTATTCAGGAAGGCAATTTCAAATAATATCTCCCAAAGTCATTACACTATGATTATTCCTTGACCCACTGGTAGCACAAGTAAGTAAATATACCAAAGACAAAAAAGAAAGAGGTAAAGCACTAAAAGAGTCCTTCCACAAAATGGCAAACCTTTAAACCAAATCAGAGAATGTAAGTTTAGCATACCTAACATAAAAATCTGGTCATTATAAGTCTAACCCTCTAGCATTAAAGAATTTAATCTCCCTCTAATTTCAGCCACATCCAGAATGTCAGCCTGTTCCATACATGAGCATCCCCTCTCAATAACCTTTTCTGAAGACTTTTAATACTTCCACCTTATTTGATAACATACTGAGATTTCCTATCTTGAGTATGGAAATAATGATGATACCTCAAAGTATCACAGACCCACAGAATTTAAAAGATGAAAGAGACTTTCAGAATCCTACCTTCCAATCCATATCTGAAAAAGAGTCCCAAATAAAATATACCTGAGAAGTGATCATCCAAAGAATAGACTTCCAGGTTCATTAGTTTATTAATTACTTAATATTCCCAGTGTTTTAAGTAAAGTTCACTAGTCCATAATTTATAGAACCCATTGTCTTCCTTGCTTTGAAAATCTAGAAATATTTGCCCTTCTCAAGTACTATTCTTTATGATCTTTTAACTGTCGGTAATCAGCAGCTCAGGCCCAGTTCAATTACTCAAGGATTTCACTCATTTGGACCAATTACTTTATTTCAATAAGGATAACTTTGATGCTTTTTTTAAAAATTCTCTTAAATTACTTTAGGTTTTAATCTTTGATTACACATTTCTGTTCTGTCTTTTCCTGCCCAAAAGTCACTCTCCAAACAGAGGCATGTTAACATCAATATCCACTCCAAATGGCAATTCAATCCTCCTTTCCTCTGTGTATATATAGATATAGATGAATATACATATATGTATACATAAGCATGCAAGCATATATCTATATATACACATATGTGTTTGTGTGTATGTACATATGTATTAATGAACTTCTAATGAACCTGGAGGTTTCTATTCTTTGGTCATTTCTTAGGTGTATTGTATTTGGGTTCTATCTGGGTTCAGATATGGGTTGGAAGACAGGATTCTAGATATCTCTTTCATCTCTTAAATTCTGTGGGTCTATGATATTTTGCAGTATCATTATCATCAGTATTATCATTTTTTTATCATTATTCCTATCTGGAGACAGGAAATTTCATTTGGTTAGTAGATGAGGCTGGAGCACTGAAAAATCTTTAGGAAAGGTTAATGGGGAATGAATCCTCATATATGGAATGGACTGATGCTTTAGATCTGGGCTAAGGAATAAATCTGAAGTAAATGAACTGGGCCAAAAAGGGTGTGACTTTCTATAATTATGTATCACACAAACTTTGTGTAGTCAAAGTAAAACTATGATAATGACAGAAATTGCAAGCAAATAGCAAAGGAGAATTATGCTACTGGAAAGTCAGAAAGAGAGGTATCTGGTTTCAAAATAGTAATTTTTCTTCTGTATTGGCAAGGGCTTCATTGACAGATATATACAATTATTTTTGGCTCACATAATTCATTCTAGATTCATTCCTTAGTATTTCAGGACAGATTCATTTATCATATTTTCTATGTGATATAGAAGCAAGATGTAAGATAGGTAAAATGGCCATCATAGGTATGAATAGCCCATTTTTTTGAACTGTGACCTGGAAATTTTTAAAATGTTTTTTAAAAAATGACCATGTATTGAATTCTCAGTTATACACAATTATTTTCTTCATCTAATCAAATAAAATTAAAATTTGGATAAAATTATTTTTAAAAATAATAACTAAACTTTTTTAATGTGCTACCTGGAAAAAGTGGAATATGAAGTTCTGGTTAATATATAGCCATTGAAAGATCTTAGAAGATCCTAGATCTTCCACTTATACTCCAACAAATATCTAAAAAGATCACAAATTCAAACAATTATCAAGAAAATGATAGAAAAGCAACATAGTAAATTCTTTCAACCAGCCTAGGATTACAAAAAAAAAAAAAAAAAAAGACAGAAACCTTAAAGCATTGGCAGAAGGTTTATGTCAGGGAAGCCAGAATGAACTTAAGTAAACACACCAGAAATCTGCCAGAAATCTACTAAGGGAAGCTTCAGGGGCATCTGACACCTTTGCTACTTAGGGCTAAGACATTCTTTGAATTTGGACTGGGCTGGGGTCCCTGAAAACTCTAATGCTCTGAACCAGGATAGTGAGACTAAAACCTGACAGAGATCTGAAGGCAAAAACAAAAGGAGGTGGAATCCAATGATGAGAAAACATGGATTTAAGATCCTTATACCCCATCGAAAAGTCCGGCCCTGGCACAAAATCAGAAAACAAGAACTAAGATTGGATATGAATAAAAAATGAAGAAAGATTGTAGGTCAAGAAATATCTAAAATTTAAATTCAAAAGAGAGTGACTTCATAGTAATGAAAGCAGATCTTCAGGGAGTAAAAATAGCTTGGTGACAAGCATTCTGAAAAGAGTTATAAGAAACAAACCAAGAATTTAAGCGTGAAATTATAAGAGAAATAAGCACTCTGAAGGAAAGATTTTAAAGGAGAAAAAATAGCTGAGGACAGAAGGTTAAAAAAATCTTGCCCAAATAATAGGTTTCCAGAAATTAGAATAGAATGAACAGAACACAATGACTTCAACAGACAATAAAAAATATTATTAACAAAATCAAAGGCTAAAAAAACATATATCAGAAATATGTATCTACCAACAAAATCAAATAACCTGAAAAACAAGATGAGGAGAGAGGATTTAAGAATATAAAGTTCCTTTAAAAAAACATGAATATAGAAGAAAACTTATTATATAGAAAATATCAAGATGTTATAAAAAAAAACCTGCCAAAATAAACTTGGAGTTGCAATCAGGTTATGGGGGGGAGGGGGAAGTCACAATGTAAACAGAAATAAATGAGGAAAATATGTTCTGTGTAAAGAAACTGTGGAACTTTTATGTTTCAAATTATATAGCACCTAATCCATAAACAAAAATTAATTGAATTACAAAACATAAAGATCTTAATGTCCCTATCTTAAAGTTGGAAGAATCTTATAGAAAGATAAACAAAAATAAAAATTTAGAGTTGAATAAACTGTTGTTGAACTTAGAACTACAACATTTATAGTGCCTTATGAATGGCATAACTAAAAGACATACATATTTCACTGGGCAACCTAATAAATAGATAAATCATCAGGAAAAAAGAAATTACAATACATGCAAAAGGAAGCAAGGAAGCAAGGAAAGAAGCAAGCAAGGAAGGAAGCAACAGAAATACTAAACACATCTTTTACCTATCTATCATAGTGCCAAAAATAGCAATATAAGAAGCACAAATAAGAGATACAAACTTTGATAGAAATCAAATAAGGATATATATATATAAAATACAAAATTAATGAAGTGAATGTTTTAAAAATAGAATCCCTAAACATATAAAAAGAAAAAAAATTCCCTCCCCCTGAACATCTTGAAAATTAGAAGAGAAATAAGTAAATTGGAAAGGAAAAAAAAAACTATAGGATTAATAAAGAAAATTAAGAACTAATTCTTTGAAAAGACAAACAAAATTAATCAACCTCATTCGGTATAGCAGTTATTTCATTTATGTTTAACTTTTCATGACCTCATTTAAAGTTTTCTTGGCAAAGACACTAAAGTGGTTTGTCAGTTCCTTCTCTAGCTCATTTTGCAGATGAGGAACTGATAACAGAGTGAAGTGACTTGTCTAGGGTAATAGAGCTAGTAAATGTCTATGGCCAGATTTAATTTCAGGAAGATGAGTCTCTACAACCTGGCACTCTATGCACTATACCACCTAGCTGCCAATAAACCTTTAGCCAATCTGATTTTTTTAAATGAAAGGGCTGAAATTAAAATTAACAAAATAAAATATGATCAAGCTCACATTACAGCAAAAATAAAAATAATAAATTATTACAATATAACATGCACAATTTTATGTGATGTGTACAAGAAAACTAAAGAAATAGATACCTCAAAAATATCAAACCTCTATTAACAGAGCACCAAATAAGATCTTAATCCAATCTGAGAAAAAGAAATACAACAAAGTGTAAAGAAATTACTAAAGGGGAAAGTTCTGTCTTGATTTACTTATAGGAAAATTCTGCCAAGCTAATAAGAACAAGTAATACTCATATTAGAAAAAACTGTGAAAGAAAGCAATCTGTCAAACTCCTATCAAGAGACAAAGTATTCTGACCCCCAAATAATGGAAGGATAAAGCATGGGGGAAAATTATAGACTAATTTTATTAATGAATACCACTTCAAAAACTTAACTAAAAAATCTTGGAGGAAAGACCATGTTATGATCAAATTACATTCATACCAGGTGCACAAAGATAATAATTATCTGTTGAAGTAATATTTAGAAAAGTCACATAAAAAATCAAACTATTTCAATGCTATATAAAAAGCCTTTGAAAAAATATAATTATTTTTGCATTAACACTTTACAATGTATGTGCCCACAAAGTTTTTTTTAAATATGATAAAGTATCTATCTAGTTTCAGAATCAAGCACTATATCTAAAGGGGAAACAGTAAAAGCATTCTCAATATATACAGCATTAAAGAAAATAAACATCCCCCTTTATCACTATTATTTGAAAGGCAGATGCTAACAGTAATAAGATAATAAAGACAAAAAGTAAGCCAGAGGAGACAAAACTATCCACATTTGTTGATGATAAGATAGCTTATTTAGAAAATCCTAGTCAGCCAAAAAACCAATTGAGACAATTAATAGTTTTAGCAAAGTTGCAATCTAAAAAATATTCCCCTCACAAAACCAAAAATATTTCTAATTTGTCACAATAAAATTCAGGAGGCAATAATAGAAAAGGATATTGTATGCAAAATAATAAGATGCACAAAATATTTGAGAATAAATCTATCAAACCACATTCAATACCTGTGTACAGTCAATTACAAAACAGTCTTAAAAGATAAAAATCATTTAAATACCTGGAGGAATATTCAGTGCTCATGTCAATGCTGGATCATGGTACTATTACATTATTCCCCATGTCAATACTACCAATAACCCTAAATATTTAGTGCTTTATCAAACTACCAAAGAAATCATTTGTAGAATGAGATGAGATGTTTTTAAGTATATAAAAGTACAAAAGAGCTAAAATGTCAAGGAAGATAATAAAAATTTATTTCTTTTATTACCCACAATCCTTGAATTCTTGAATCCTGGTAACTCACTTGTGGCTTAAATCCAAGATCCTATTCTGGCATCATCATGAAATTATTGCAGGTCCCAATTCAATCTGTGCCCACAGATCAAAAAGATTTAAGCTATCAGTAGCCACATGAAAAAATTCTCCAAATATCTAATAGTAAGAAAGTGTATATTTTTTTTTGTTTTTTGTTTTTAATTTAATTTTTATTTTATTTTATAAGTATAACATTTTTTTTGACAGTATATATGCATGGGTAATTTTTTACAACATTATCCCTTGCACTTACTTCTATTCAGATTTTTTCCCTTCTTCCCCCAACCCCCTCCCCCAGATGGTAGGCAGTCTTATACATGTTAAATATATTACAGTATATTCTAGATACGATATATGTGTGAAGAAACGAATTTCTTGTTGCACAGGAAGAATTGGATTCAGAAGGTAAAAATAACAGTTTACACTCATTTCCCAGTGTTCCTTTTCTGGATGTAGCTGATTCTGTCTATCATTAATCAATTGGAATTGGATTAGCTCTTCTCTATGTTGAAGATATCCACTTCCATCAGCATACATCCTCGTACAGTATCATTGTTGAAGTGTATAATGATCATCTGGTTCTGCTCGTTTCACTCAGCATCAGTTGATGTAAGTCTCTCCAAGCCTCTCTGTATTTCTCCTGTTGGTCATTTCTTACAGAACAATAATATTCCATAACATTCATATACCATAATTTACCCAACCATTCTCCAATTGATGGACATCCATTCAACTTCCAGCTTCTAGCCACTATGAAAAGGGCTGCCACAAACATTTTGGCACATACAGGTCCCTTTCCCTTCTTTAGTAGTTCCTTGGGGTATAAACCCAGTAGTAGTATGGCTGGGTCAAAGGGTATGCACATTTTGATAACTTTTTGGGCATAATTCCAGATTGCTCTCCAGAATGGTTGGATTCTTTCACAACTCCACCAACAATGCATCAGTGTCCCAGTTTTCCCACAGCCCCTCCAACATTCATTGTTATTTGTTCCTGTCATCTTAGCCAATCTGACAGGTGTGTAATGATATCTCAGAGTTGTCTTAATTTGCATTTCTCTGATCAATAGTGATTTGGAACACTTTCATATGAGCGGAAATAGTTTTAATTTCATCATCTGAAAATTGTCTGTTCATATCCTTTGACCATTTATCAATTGGAGAATGGCTTGATTTCTTATAAATTAAAGTCAATTCTCTGTATATTTTGGAGATGAGGCCTTTATCAGAACCTTTAACTGTAAAAATGTTTTCCCAATTTGTTACTTCCCTTCTAATCTTGTTTGCATTAGTTTTGTTTGTGCAGAAACTTTTTAATTTGGTGTAATCAAAATGTTCTATTTTGTGATCAATAATGGTCTCTAGTTCTCCCTTGGACACAAACTCCTTCCTCCTCCACAAGTCTGAGAGGTAAACCATCCCATGTTCCTCCAATTTATTTATGATTTCATTCTTTATGCCTAAATCTTGGACCCATTTTGATCTAATCTTAGTATGTGGTGTTAAATGTGGGTCCATGCCTAGTTTCTGCCATACTAATTTCCAGTTTTCCCAGCAGTTTTTGTCAAATAATGAATTCTTATCCCAAAATTTGGGATCTTTGGGTTTGTCAAACACTAGATTGCTATTTTTATTCACTATCTTGCCCTGTGAACTAACCTATGCCACTGATCAACTAGTCTATTTCTTAGCCAATACCAAATGGTTTTGGTGACTGTTGCTTTATAATATAGCTTTAAATCAGGTACACTTAGACCACCTTCCTCTGACTTTTTTTTCATTAGTTCCCTTGCAATTCTCGACCTTTTATTCTTCCATATGAATTTTGTTGTTATTTTTTCTAGGTCATTAAAATAGTTTCTTGGGAGTCTGATTGGTATCGCACTAAATAAATAGATTAGTTTGGGGAGTATTGTCATCTTTATTATATTCGCTAGGCCTATCCAAGAACACTGAATGTCTTTCCAATTATTTAAATCTGACTTTATTTTTGTGGCAAGTGTTTTGTAATTTTGCTCATATAATTCCTGACTCTCCTTTGGTAGATATATTCCCAAATATTTTATACTATCGACTGTTATTTTGAATGGAATTTCTCTTTGTATCTCTTGCTGTTGGATTGTGTTGGTAATGTATAAAAATCCTGAGGATTTATGTGGATTTATTTTGTATCCTGCGACTTTGCTAAAATTCTGAATTATTTCTAATAGCTTTTTAGCAGAGTCTTTGGGGTTCTCTAAGTATATCATCATGTCATCTGCGAAAAGTGACAATTTGATTTCTTCATTTCCTACTCTAATTCCTTGGATCTCTTTCTCGGCTCTTATTGCCAAGGCTAGAGTTTCTAGTACTATATTGAATAGTAATGGTGATAGTGGGCAACCTTGTTTCACTCCTGATGTTACAGGGAAAGGTTCTAGTTTATCACCATTACATATGATGTTTACTGAAGGTTTTAAATATATGCTCCTTATTATTTTAAGGAATAGTCCATTTATTCCTATACTCTCAAGCGTTTTTAGTAGGAATGGATGTTGGATTTTATCAAATGCTTTTTCTGCATCTATTGAGATGATCATATGGTTTTTATTAATTTGATTATTAATATGGTCAATTATACTAATAGTTTTCCTAATATTAAACCAGCCCTGCATTCCTGGTATAAATCCCACTTGGTCATAGTGTATTATCCTGGGGATGATTTTCTGAAGTCTATTTGCTAATATCTTATTTAAGATTTTAGCATCAATATTCATTAAGGAAATTGGTCTATAGTTTTCTTTCTCAGTTTTCGATCTACCTGGTTTAGGTATCAGTACCATGTCTGTGTCATAGAAGGAATTTGGTAGGACTCCTTCAATCCCTATTTTTTCAAATAGTTTACATAGCATTGGAGTTAGTTGTTCTTTAAATGTTTGGTAGAATTCACATGTAAATCCATCTGGTCCTGGGGACTTTTTCTTAGGAAGTTGGTTAATAGCTTGGTCTATTTCTTTTTCTGAGATGGGACTATTTAGACTACTTACTTCTTCCTCTGTTAATCTGGGCAAGCTATATTTTTGAAGGTATTCTTCCATTTCATTTAAGTTATCAAATTTATCGGCATAAAGTTGAGCAAAGTAGCTCCTAACTATTGTTCTAATTTCCTCTTCATTAGTGGTGAGTTCACCCTTTTCATTTTCAAGACTAACAATTTGCTTTTTCTCTTTCCTTTTTTTAATCAGCTTTACTAAGGGTTTGTCTATTTTGTTGGTTTTTTTTCATAGAACCAACTCTTAGTTTTATTAATTAATTCAATAGTTTTTTTACTTTCAATTTTATTAATCTCACCTTTTATTTTTTGAATTTCAAGTTTTGTGTTTGTCTGGGGTTTTTAATTTGTTCTTTTTCTAGCAATTTTAGTTGTAAGCCCAATTCGTTGGCCCTCTCTTTCTCTATTTTATGCAAGTAGGCCTCTAGAGATATAAAACTTCCCCTTATTACTGCTTTGGCTGTATCCCACACATTTTGGTATGATGTCTCATTATTGTCATTTTCTTGGGTGAAGTTATTAATTATGTCTATGATTTGCTGTTTTATCCAATCATTCTTTAGTATAAGATTATTTAGTTTCCAATTATTTTTTGGTCTATTTTCCCCTGGCTTTTTATTAAATGTAATTTTGATTGCATTATGGTCTGAAAAGGATGCATTTACTATTTCTGCCTTACTGCACTTGATTTTGAGGTTTTTATGCCCTAGTATATGATCAATTTTTGTATAGGTTCCATGAACTGCTGAGAAGAAAGTATATTTCTTTCTGTCTCCATTTAGCTTTCGCCAAAGATCTATCATATCAAACTTTTCTAGTATTCTATTTACCTCTTTGACTTCTTTCTTATTTATTTTGTGGTTTGATTTATCTAATTCTGAGAGTGCAAGGTTGAGATCTCCCACTATTATAGTTTTGCTATCTATTTCCTCTTGCAGCTCTCTTAATTTCTCTTTTAAGAATTTAGATGCTGCACCACTTGGTGCATATATGTTTAATATTGATACTGCTTTATTATTGATGCTGCCCTTTAGCAGGATATAATGCCCTTCCTTATCTCTTTTAATTAGATCAATTTTTTTTTTTTTGCTTGATCTGAGATGAGGATGGCTACTCCTGCTTTTTTGGTTTTGCCTGAAGCATAATAGATTCTGCTCCACCCTTTTACTTTTAGTTTGAATGTCTCACCCAGTTTCAGGTGTGTTTCCTGTAAACAACATATAGTAGGATTCTGACTTTTAATCCAGTCTGCTAACTGCTTCCTCTTTATGAGGCAGTTTGCCCCATTCACATTTATGGTTAGAAGGACTAATTCTATATTGCTTGCCATCCTATTAACCCCTGCTTATGCTTTTCCCCTTTCCTTCCCTCTTACCCCCCTACCCAGTATTAAACTGGTGAACACCACTTGCTTTTCACAGCCCTCCCTTTTTAGGATCCCTCCCCCACCTTAAAGATCCTCCCCTTATTTTACCGCTTTTCTCGAAATTTCTGTATTCCCTTCCCCTTAGCTTACTCCTTCCCTTTCACTTTTCAATGAAGTGGAAGAAGTTTCACCATAAGTCGAATATGTCTATTGATACACACTATGTTCATCTCCCTCCTTTCTTTCTCTCAGATATAATAGGTTACCTTTGCCTCTTCATGAGATGTAGTACCACCACTTTACACTTTTTTATGATATAATTTCCTTTCCACCTCTAGTTTCTAAGACAAATTGTACATATGTTCTTTACATATTTTTTTTTTTTGGCTGAAGTATAGTTCTCAAGATTGCTTTTTACCTTTTTAGAAATCTCTTGAGTTCTGTATTTGAAGATTAAACCTTTTATGTAGGTCTGGTTTTTTCATCAAAAATAGATGGAATTCATTTATTTCATTAAATGTCCATCTTCTTCCCTGGAAAACGATGCTCATTCTTGCTGGGTAAGTTATTCTTGGCTGCATACCAAGTTCCTTAGCCTTTCGGAATATCATGTTCCAAGCCCTGCGTTCTTTTAATGTGGATGCTGCTAGATCCTGGGTTATCCTTATTGTGGATCCTCCATATCTGAATTGCTTTTTTCTAGCAGCTTCCAATATCTTTTCCTTTGTCTGATGGTTCTTGAACTTGGCCACTATATTTCTTGGTGTTTTGATTTTAGGATCCCTTTCAGTAGGTGATCGATGAATTTTTTCAATGTCTATTTTACCCTCTATTTCCAAAACGTCTGGGCAGTTCTCTTTGATAATTTCCTGGAAAATAGTGTCCAGGCTCTTTTTTTCCTCACATTTTTCAGGGAGTCCGATTATTCTCAAATTGTCTCTCCTGGATCTGTTTTCCAGGTCTGTTGTCAGAAAGTGTATATTTAAAGAACTTTGAAATTCACCCTTACCCATCAGATTGGCAAAGGTAATCAAAAGAGGAAAATGACTTAGACCAGTCCTTTTTGTTTAGCAAACTGATGGAAGCAAAGGAAGTTCTTTTCAGTCTTGGAAAGGTTGAGCAAATTATGATATATGAATGTAATGTTATATTATTATATCATAAATTAGGAAAGACAGATTCAGAGAAACCTGAGAAGATCTTTATAAACTGATATGGGGGAATGAATTGAAGCAAGAAACCATTTTATATAATTACTACATTTTAAATGAAAACAACTCTATAAGTTTTAAGAACTTTGATTAGTAGAATCACCAACCACAACCCTAGAAGACTAATAATGAACCATATTTCCCATGTTGGAATAAAAAGCTGATAGACTAGATCTGCAGAATGAGACAAACGTGTTCAGACATGGTCATCATGTAGATTGTTTTGCTAGACTCTATTCATTAGGAAAGAAAACTTTTATTTTGAGGGTAAAGTAGGGAGGGAGAGAGATAATCATGAGGGATTGAGTAGGATAGTGATAGTGATGCCCAATAATTTTAGAAGGAAAAGAACACAGATGAAACACTTAAAATAATTCACTGAAGAGAGTAGAAAGCTATCCAAAAAGATTCTACCAAGCAGTCCATTGTTAATTCATTACACACACATAAACTATGTATTTCAGATTTGTGATTTTATATATAATCTTCTTTTTTCTTCTTTGCATGTGAAAATAAGTGTTTATTGATATTTGTTAAATTCATAACAATAACAAGAAAAATTATATATGAAATGCCAATTTTTAGAGTTACTGGAGTGTTTTCTGGAAAAGAGAACAAAGAGTTTTTGGTGATTATATTTGTGCAATCCCAAATCAGGATATAGGGGCCATATACTACAGTTGCATGAGATTTTAAACTCAACATAGATGATAGATTTAACACCTGAGATTGTGATATTTTTCCCATCTATGATTCTCTACTAATCCTTAATTTTGTAGGGCTTTAATATATTATCATTTTAATGCTGACTAGATTTTTTGATCTACCATTTGACAAAATATAGAAATTTCTGGTTCATTTTGATGGTTTATAGGGACAAGAAGATAAGACTCAATGATTCTATTATTTTTTTTTAGCCAAAGTAGATTATAAAGGGTATCTACTAAAGGATACATGGGATTGGAAATTTATTTCCATAAAGAGAATACTCATACTGATAAACGGTGTGTATCCAATGTTTTGTTCTAGATGTTTATAGGATTTTAGACATTAGCACTTAGGTATGATGTGATTTCTGCTCAAGCAGAACTTCCTGTATTTAGGGATGCCCCAAACCTGGGCTTTTCCCACACACACATATGTTTATGAGAACAGAAGCTTGAGAAAAGACCCTTTTGCAAAACTTGCTTATCATTCTCAGATTTAAAGTTCTGACACTTTATTAGATGCTTTAGTGGTCTATACCTATGATTTCAGCAACACAGAGTACCCCCAGTAAGGAAACTCTACCAATTCAGATTAGCAAATGCACTGTAATTTATAGGTTAGTGAGCTACTAACTGAAACATTGAAGCTTAATAAATAGCTCAGGATCACATATAGAAGATATGAAATAGATATAATATTAGCCCAGGTGATTCTGACTCAGGGGATTTCTATCCCCCCCATACTAAACTGCTTTTCACTATATTAGAATATGAATATTAAAAGGGAAAATTTTATATATTTTGATGGAAAGGCAAATTTTAATAATTTTTAAATTCATCATCATCTAGGAAGAGGAGAGGTGTGGGAGGAAGCTTGTTAATTGGGAAAAATTAATAATTATCCAGAAAGCTTCAGATTGAATAAGGAATTTCTAATTTAATTTTGAAAAATGATATCAGATTCTTTTAGGCTTATCATTAATTGATCATTATTGTGCTAAATTATCAAGGATTTGTTGTCAGTTATTTCTATCATGAGATTTCTAACTATAATTTTAACATATATAGCACAACTGTGTGTAATGAATGCCAAGACTCTTATATCACTATATTAGCTCTTATTCAGGGACAATCCCAGGCAAAAGGCCATATACAATATCTTTTTTACTCATTAAGTTTTGAAAGATTTACAACAGATATACTTAAGTACTCAAATAAGGAATTTGTAGAAATACAGTAAAATGTGATTGAGGTAGATACCATGATTCATTTGCAAAAACGATTAGACTAACTTTGTAAGATTTATATAAGTTTTTATTATTTATGAAAAAAAGAATGGAAGTAAATAAACATTGTTTCCATGGACATGCTTAGTCTACGTAAGAATATACCTTTTCAAGAATCCTTCAAATGTTTAGTGATTATTCAAATTTATTGTCTTTCAGTTCCATTTTCTTGAGTGCTGTTTCTATTTCACAGAATCTCAAAACTGATATTCATGGTGATATGGACCAATCTGTCCAGATACTACAATATCCTTGGAAAGAGATATTCCAGTCTTCATTTAAATATCTTATTGGAAGAGGAAACATGACAGGACATGGTTTCAGAATGATGGAAATATTAGTCTTGCAAGATCTATCCCCCATTCCACATTGAGAATATTGTGTTCAGCTCTTACAATTCATTTTATAGAGATCTTTGGTGATCTAGAGTGCTTCTAGAGAAGGACAGTCAGGATAGTGAGTGTCCTGAAAACCATGCTATTTGAGAATAAACTAAAAACAACAAAAAATCCAACAATTTAAGATGTTTAGTTTGGAGAAGAAAAATCATAGAGTGATATGATTACTGTTTTTGAGTATTGTGAAAGAGGGATTATATTTAGTGTTACAGGATCATAGATCATAGCAATAGAACTAGAAAGGATTTCAGAAGCAATTCAACCAAATTCATTTTATAAATGCTTAGTGATGCTTAGTGAGATTAAAAGGGAACAGGAAAAAAAAAGCATCTACTAAATGTCAATTTGTCAATTGTGTACTAAGTACTTTACAAATATTATGACATTTTATCTTCCACAAAGCCCTGTGATTATTATTATCCTCATCTTATACTTAAGGAAACTAAGACAAATAGAGATTTAATGATCGAATCCAGGTCATGTAGTAGGCATTTGAACTCAGGCCTTCTGATTCCAGTACCAATATTTCCTCTTAATACCAAGCTGCCTCCTTCCTTGCTTTGCTTGGTCCCTTATGGTAGAATTCTAAGTAAAGAAAGGAATTTCAGGAAGAACAACTTTCCACTCAATATAAAAAAAAAGCATTCCATAATTGCATTTTCCCAAAAGTGACAGTTTGCTTGAAAAAGGGATGGATTATCGCTCACTGGAGAGTTTCCAGCAGAACTTGATGACCATTTGGTGGGGATGTTATAAAAACTTAATTTTGATGAGATAAAAGTTGGACTAGTCCTGGAAGGACCAGGAACATTAATTGATACAAAAATGCTTACTTTTAAATTTTTAAAAAATCTACTACATCTGTTTTTTAGATGAGTTCAAAAAATTTACTGAGTCAGTTGACATAACTTAATCTTTCCAGGTTTTCTTAAAATTGTGGACCTGATAACAACACTGGTCCCTTCTAAATAGAGATTCTGAGTTTCCATAAAAATTGTCATTTTTTTCACCATGAATAGGGATGACCAGAATATGATTGTAACTCATTTCTAAATGTTGAGTTAAAATCATATTCTGGTCATCTAACATTTCTAAATATTAGGTAATGCTTCCTTACATTGAGTTTAACTGTGCCTATCTGCAATTTCCACTTATTGTTCCCAGCATAACTTCCTTGCAAGACTTCCTCAAATAATTACTTTGCTAACCTATGAAAAGAAAAACTCAATAATATGTGTGGGTTTTGTAATGATATTAATTTAAAATAGCACTATGCATAGTTGCTAAAGTTGTATTTGCTATGGAAGTAAATGCTTAAATAAAGCTGTAGCTTAAGAAAATGAAAACTCCAAGATAATGCATCTTTGCTAGGCAAATACTTTGCTAGGCAAATATATCTCTTTGGTTTGTCCTAAGAAATAATTGCTGAATATCAACCATAATTAAAAGAGCACTAAGATTGGAGAAAAATAGCTACCACTTAAAACCAGGTTTGTTTATTTGTTTTGTTTTTGTTTTTTGTTAGGAGCAACCTTAAGAAAAGCACTTTTTATCCTTAAGTCTCAAGTTTAGCACTTTTATCCTTAAGTCTCAAGTTTCCCCATCAACAAAATAAGAAAGTTGAATGGGGAGACTTCTAGTTCTAAATCCTTTGAAACCCATACATTTCTAAATAGCTACTATTATATATATATATATATATATATATATATATATATATATATATAAAATTATATGCAAAACGGGGAGAGAGAGAGAGGGAGAAAGAGAGGAGGAGAGAGGGGGGGGAGAGGGAGAGAGAGGGAGAGAAAAGGAGGAGGGGGGGAAGGAGGGAGAGAGAATCCAGCTGCCACAAGCAGTCTTATTGGCTGAATGCCAGTGGAAAGTGAAAGTGTCCCTTCACGATACAGAGAATGAAACTGTGTCATTGAACAAAAAGGTTTATACACTAGATGTAGCTTTATTCCCCTCCTCCACTCTGTATGTATAATGGTTAACCCCCTGCTCCAGTGCTTGAGGTATAGAGATGACTCAAAAATCATCTTGCTAAAACATAATTTTTGACAGATTCTATCAAGTTCAAAGAATTATAGTATCATAACTCAAGAGTTCTTAGAAAGAGCTTAGAAGCCTTCTGGCCTTACATCTCCATTCTGTAGTTGAGGAATTGAGGCCAGGAGACATTTGCTGACTTATCCAAAATCATATAGTGAGTTAGCAGCAAAGTCAAAATTTGAACTCAGAGCTCAGGAATCTTTCTGCTACAACCGGGTTTTTATTATTGTTTGCATTTGCTATCTAAGACCACTCTGGCTAATTACAGATGGATATTTGGAAATGAAATTTGAGGCCATTACAAATCATAAAATGAAAGCAAGGAGGCAATATTTATATAGCACCTGATATGTGCCATGCATTGTGCTAAGCGGTTTTTTTAAACTAATAAAATGTCAAAGAATTAGTAGAAATCCCTTAATTTAATTTTTTGGCATTGTCACTATAAGATACTATGTAATCATTTATTTAAACAATGGAAACTGCTATCACTCAACTGAAAAAGCAATAGTTGTTGACTGTATTACCATTCACAAAATTTAAAACTTAAAATATTTTAACCCTTCCTCTTTCTTTGTAACTATGGAATTCCCATTTATTCAACTTATAAGGCTACACTGTATAGACAGCAAAATTATTCTACTGCAGTTTCATATAATTATACTTGTAGATGCCATAATGCATGAGATTTGAATAAACTTTATTACTTTTTTTGCAGACATTATTTTATTTTATTTGATCCTCACATCAATCTCATGATACAGGTATTATTATTTTCTCCATTTTATAGGGAAGGAAATTGAGACAAATCGAGGTTAAATGACTTACCAGGGATGACATAGCTAATAAGTATGTGAGGCTGGATTTGAAACTTGAGTCTTCCTGATTCTGAGCTCAGCATTCTATCCATTGAATCAACTGCTTCTTATGCTTCTACTTCCACTATGAAGATGCTGAATTTGGAGTAAGAGATCTAGGTTTAGATGTGACTTCTGCTTCTATCTGTGTGATTCTGGGAATGTCATTTTACTTATCTAGGTCTCAGTTTCCTCATTTTACAAAATTAGAAGATTAGACTCAATTGACTCAAAGCTTCCTCCTATCTTTGGAGATATTGTGGTCCTGGTGGAGTGGGAAAAAAAGAAGTCTAGATATTTAAAAATCAGATAGTTTATAGAACAACTGTAAATACCAATTTAACTATCGGCACTCTAAGTGTGAAATGCTTTCTCGACCAGTAACCATTTTATCCAATGGTTAACTGAACTAAAGCTTCATTAACATTCTCACTACAGATGAAAACTTAAGACCTCAGGATAGGATAACTCAAGGTTCTTGGAGAGGTGAATAAAGTAGCTTACATGACTTCATTATGTTTCCAAAGATAATTAGAAACACAATTTTATGAGACATTTGGGGTGTCTATCAGGCAAGAATCATTGTGAACCAAAACATCATCAAAATACTAATGGGAACTTATAGGTCAACATCAATTAAAGAGGATGAAGTAGAAAAATATCATTAAGAATTTAACAAGAGCTTCTGTGCTAAGTCAACATATGCTTTGTGTAGGTGATTTCAAAGCAAAAGCAGGAGAAGAAAAATAACAAACATGTTGGACGATATTAGAAATTTTATCCCTATATAACATATATGTTTTATTCAAGAAGACCAAAGGTCATTGGACATAGGGAACATCAATTAACAGCACAAAAATGAAACTGTCAGAATACTAATAAACAGCAAATGACTATTATTATGGAGATTATTTACAAATCAGATATCTTTATTATTAGAGTATAGTTCTAAATAGAGAAAAGGTCAAAATAAATGCTAATTAAGAAAGAAAGATAAGGATGATAAGGCATCATGTACAACTAGTAAATCTTCAATCAGATCTATTTGAAAAAGCTATTGATGCCACCCATCAGAAATTTGGCATCAATGCTGATTATCATAATTTCCTGAGTGAGTTTGACCAATATGAGGTAGTTGTCATAACAGGAAAGCAAAACAGAATAGAAATTGAATGTCAATGTTTTATCTTTTTGTCCACAAGAAAGTCAGGGCAGATAAAGGCAATATCAGTTTAGCACAGAAAAACATTTACAAAATAATGTTGAAGAAGAATAGTGAATGATTACAAGTAATATAGCAAAGGAATGAAAAGCAGCAAGGAAGAGATAAGGATCTATAGAAATTCTGACATAATTTTTATTAAAGCCACTTAAGCCAGATCATCTAGAGAGCATTTAGAAATGAAACTGGAAGCACAATAAATATATGAAAAGTGGAGAATTTCTATAGGGTTCCATTGTTAGGTTAATGACAGTAGAATAACTACATGTGTACTCTAACACCCCACTACCTGATGTGTTATATGAGGAAGTAGAAATAGTACTTCATAGCAAGAGTGGAATTTTTTGGCATAAGCAATAATTTTTAAGTAATTTAATTTTGTAAGAGCAATGATCATGTCATGTGGGTTTCTATTGACATTTGGATGAGTGAGAACATTGCCCAGATGAAATAGAACTGATTTGACTTCCCCAATTTTAACTAGGTTTTTGTTAACTAAGTGTTGGTTCTCCAAACATACCCACACATTGCATTAATGCTTTTTGCAGTGTTTCTAATTTTGTGGTGTTCAAGCATGGATATTCTATCAAGGATATGTGCAAAAGTTGTAGCTCATAGTTACATGAACTGATGCTAAGTGAAATGAGCAGGATCAGGGGATCATTATACACTTCAACAACAGTACTATATGAGGATCAATTCTGATGGACGTGTCCATCTTCAACAATGAGATGAACCAAATCATTTCCAATAGAGCAGTAATGAACTGAATCAGCTACACCCAGCAAAGGAACTCTCAGAGATGACTATGAACCACTATATGGAATTCCCAATCCCTCTGTTTTTGTCTGCCTTCATTTTTGATTTCCTGATGGAATTCTGTCTTCCCAGAAATCAGCCAGAGTCAGGCTAATCAAGCATCTTTATTCTTGGTCTCTTGAGCTCACTGTCAGGGGATTAGATCTAGCTATCTCCACACCACCTTCCTCTCTCAACCGCCACAAGAGAATGCCTCAATTTCCTCCTCCTACTCCACCCACACTCGTCACTTCCCCCTCTTTGTCCCACTAATCAAGTCAGCACAGAACAGCTGGGGAGGGTCAGCCTTCAATCATGTTAACAGAGAACCATCCAATTGGCAATTAGTCTTATGTGCTCCATTATCCAAGTGTATTTGCTCAGTTCTAGCCCTTTACATCTCCCGCTTTCTTTTGTTTTAGAACACAGGTGGTCACCACATCCCTGACTTTTCAGGGAGGTGAGAACCCCAAAAAGGAGATAATCATGCCCTTCCTAATATCTCAGAAAGGGAGATGAAAAGCACCAAAGGGAAGTGGAGATTGCTAGTGGGTTTCTGGGTTGAAGGGTGTTATTAGGGACAAGTATGCACAAACCCATCAGCATGGGAGTTATTATACAAGCACATAGCAATAACACAGAGGCTTAGTTGTAACATGCCCTCCTGGAAGTTACTATTACCAGTCTGTCCTAGGCCCAACAGAGTACCTTTGACCACTGACCTTTGCAGTGTCAACTCTAGCCAGCTCGCCTCCTCTGAGGCCTTCAAAGGTCTCTGGCCACCATTTCTTGAATCTATAGTTTAATAACCGATAGCACCCTCAAGAACATCCATATGTAATCTTAAAAGCCTTTATTATACCTACTCACATAATACTCTGACTTAATGCCCTGACTTGTTAACTCCCTAGTGAACACTTGGTCTGAAGATCCACATGTTCACTACCAAACTCCTTACCTCTCTGGGCTATCCATCAGCTTGGCTCGGCTACCCCAGGCTAGAGAGCCAGGTTAAAGAGAGCGACTTGCTGCCTGCAGTGGGCTTATAAAGGACTTGTGAGGTCACACACACAGCCAACCAGTGAGAGAGCCATCACCCATTATGAAGCTATCTCAAAATGGCCAGGATCCCACCCACAGGGCAGTCCTATATTCACAGAGATTACTTCTGCTCCACTCAATCTCCTGTTGCACCGTGGCTGCCCTTTTAAAGGATCCTTACAATTCCCTTCTCTTGTTTTGTGGAAACCGCTCATCTCATCAAGCTAAACTTTTAGCACCAGCTATAGTTTACTTGATCCATGAGGATCTTATCCTCTTGGCACCCATCTGATTCCTTCTCCATCTGTGGAGATACAAGCAAATCCTCTCTCCCAAGCAGTTAACCTATCTGGTCCCTTTCATTCACCACTTTCTGGGTCTCTCCACATGACCTGGCGATTATCTAAAGCTTGCGCTGGACACTGTCCTTCCAGTGGGTTATAAAACCTGTCTGCCGGAGCCAGTGCATCTTTGTCAAAAATTTTAAAACTAATGGTATAGAGAACTAAATTTATAAGTCCTCTAGAGTTACCCATGGCTCCCCCTTTCTTTTCTTTTTTTTTCAAGGAGTGTCTTACTATCACTGTTTCTTCTCTCTACTATTGCCTGCCCTTGAGGACTAAATGGTATGCCAGTGGTATGTAAAATCTTATACTGTGCACAAAAGTGTGCAAAATGTTTAGAAATATATGCAGGTCCATTGTCTGTTTTTATTGCTTGTGGCACACCCATAATTGCAAATGCTTGTATAAGGAATTCTGTGACCACTCGGGCTGTCTCTTTTGCTGCTGGCATTGCAAAAGTGAATCCTGAAAAGGTGTCTACCACGATGTGGATAAAAGATAGATGACCAAAAGATTTATAATGGGTCACATCCATTTGCCAAATTTCATTAGGTCTCAAATCACAAGGGTTTTTCCCTGGAGGGAGTGTAGGAGTATGGAAAGGGAGGCAAGCTGTACAGGCTTTTACTATGCTCCTTCTTCTCTTGTTATTCCAAATTGTAAATGTAAAGCTCGGGCAGCCTGATGATATTTAGAATGAGATTCTTGTGCTTCTTGAAATAAAGGAGTACTGGCCAACATGGTTAGAAGGCTATCTGCCTTTGAATTACCATCAAAAATAGGACCTGGAAGTCCACTATGGGAGTGGACATGCAAGATATAAATCTTATCTGGATGCTTTCTCACTCACTCTTGAAGTTCCTTAAAGAGCTGATATATATTGGAGGCTACAAATTTTATTTGGGCTGTGGCAATTCTTTGTACCACACCTACTGAATAGGCCAAATAAAATATTATATTTATGTCTCCTGGATAATAAGCAAGAGCTAGAATGATTGCATACAATTCATTCTGCTGAGTGGACTGCAAAGGAGTTCTGATTACTCTCTTTATAGTTAAGTCACAAGAGTATACAGCACAAATATTATGTTTGGATACATCTTTAAAGATAGTTGGTCCTTTAAGAGGAACTTTACAAACCTTCAAGAATGCATCGCCAATTATGTAACAGTCTGGTTATCTTTAATGGAGACCCGTGTGTAAAATTTGGGGCCATGGCTAATAAAATTTGCCACTCTGGGATGGTTTCACAGTACACATTAACTTGTGCATTAGTATAAAAGGTGTATATCTTGTCAGGTATTATCCCAGATAATTGTACTGCTAGATTTATGGCCTTTAATGAAATTCTAGCCACAAGCACTGGGTAAGGAATAAGGCTTTGTTCTGGTTGTGCTGGGAGATTCACCCACTCTATCACACTGTCTCCTTGATGAAGGACTGCTGTGGGTGCCTCTTTTGTAGCAAAAACTGATATTTTCAAGGATTTTTGAGTGACTTTTTCAACCACATTGGATAAAGCCAGTTCAACTTGTCTCAAAGCCCCTTGAGCTTCTGTTGTAAGCTGGCGAATTTAAGCACTGTCTCCCCTTAAAATGTCATATAATGGTTGCAATTGACAGATAGTCAAGGCTATCATGGGACACATCCATTGGATATCTCCTATCAATTTCTGGAAGTCATTTAATGTGTTTAGCTTCTCTGTTCTTAAGGAAATTTTTGTACTGTAAGCACTTTATGATATACTTCATATCCTAAATATTGAAAAGGAGCATGTCTTTGCATCTTTTCTGAAGCTATGTGCAATTTATAATTCCTTTGTGTTTCTATGGTTTTTTGTAGACATGCTTCTAACATTTGTTCCTCAGGTACACATCCCAATATATCATGCATTTTGGAAATTACTTTTGGAAATGCTTTTCTTACTGGAGTAAGAGCAGCAGCAACATACATTTGACACATAGCAGGGCTGTTTTTCATTCCCTATGGCAAAACTGTCCATTCATATCTTTTATAAGGCTCAGCTTAAGTTAACGCTGGGCACTGAAAAGGCAAATCTTTTCTTATCCTCCTTATCTAGAGAGATAGAATAGAAACAATCCTTAATGTATATAACCCACAGAGGCCATTCTCTAGGCAAATGAGTAGGAGATGGAAGTCTAGGCTGAAGAGTTCCCATAGTTTCCATCTGTTCATTTACTCTTCTTAGATCAGTTAACATCCTCCATTTTCCAGATTTCTTTTTTACAACAAATACTGGGGAATTCCAAGTACTTAGAGAAGGTTGTAAGTGTCCTCGGTCAAGTTTTTCCTGTACTATGTCTAATAAGGCCTGAATTTTATCACTATCTAAAGGCCACTGTTCTATCCACACTGGTGTATCAGTTTTCCACTGAATAGGAACAGGTGAAAGTGTTGGCAGGTCTTCAACAGCAGCCCTGCCTAAAAAAACAAAGTACTCATTTTTAACCCTAATTGTTGTAAAATGTATCTTCCCATAGATTGATGGGGATTTTTTCAACTATAAAAGGAGTAAAAACTCCTGTTTCACCTTCAAATATCCATCTTAAAGGGGTAGCACTTCAGCTGCTATTGATCCTCCTACCCTAGACATGTAGGTGTCTGCCTTATTCTTTGGCCAGTGACTGGGCCAGTTGGCACCTCTAATGACTGTGTGATCTGCACCTGTGTCCACCAGTCCTTCTAATGGTATGCTATTTATATAGATGGTGAGCATAGGTCGGTCAGCTGTCACAGCTGCTGTCCAGTATATTCCTGGGTTTTGCTGCTTGGAGTCAGAACATGGGTGACTGTCACCAGATTGCTTATTAAGGGTCTGTATCAATAAACCCAATGCTACTACTTCCCCTGGTTGATAAGTCACACATTGTCTATCTGTATTAGTTACTGCGATATTACCTACACATTCCCCAGTTTCCCACATCAGTGTATGAATGAATACTGTTTTGTAAGTACTCTCAGGAGGCAAAATGGTCAAGCCTACTGTGCCTGGAGGCAAGGGATACATAGGCTGGAGAGTAACAGATTTCACCTCTCCAGGGGGTATCACAGTTGTCCCAGCTGCATACAACTCTATCCTCCCTAATTGTAGTCCCTTTCTCCCATCATGTTGCTTCCTGGCTGATTGATTGTATAATCCCTTTCTCCCATCAGATGGCTTCCTGGCTGATTGGTCATGTCTGAGTATTGGACTTGTAGGCACTCTATGGGTGTGGCATCAGCTGCCATCATGCCCCAACTGTTTTTTTTTTTGCCTGGGGCCCTGGGGCTGGGCCCCTCATCCTGTTTCCCTGAATCAGTCTATACTCTGATGCCCAATGGAGTCTTCTGTTGCATTTTGGACATGAGGTATTGTGCCTAGTTCTCCCACCCTGTTTTCTCACTCTGTCTCTATGCCAACATTGAGCTTTCAGATGCCCTACTTTACCACATTGAAAGTATTGATATCTCTCTGGAAGTCCTTTGCCAAAAGGTACCCTGTCTTCCCATGTTGGGATATTGGGAAGTCTGCACCATAGCCTGGCTATAAAAGGTATTTGTGCCCACTGTGGCACAGCATCTTATGATTTCCTCTAAAGGAGCATCCCTATGTAGTCCTAGTATAATCCTTCTACAAATCTCATTGGCATTTTCTTTAGTAAGTTGCCTTACCAAAGTGTCTGTTACTATATTTTCACCATTAGTCTATAGAATAGCTGTCTGCAAATGTGCCACAAAATCAGCAAAGGGTTCATTTGTTCCTTGTACAATTTTTGTGAAGGCCTTGTCCTTGTCATTTTTACTGGGGATAGAAGCCCATGCTTTGATAGCAGCAGCAGCAATTTGCTCAAATGCTACTATGGAGTAATTAATCTGTACTGAAGCTTCTACATAAGAACCTACACCTGTTAGTAGGTCACAGGTAACTGAAGTATTAACTCCACTTTGACTATTTTATTGGGCTTAAATCCTACAGATTCAAGAATCACTGTATTCAGAAAACCACAAGTTTTGTCCAGGTTCTAAGCACACCCTTGCAATGGCTTTCCAGTCACTAGGGGTTAAGACTTCATAAGCCAAATTCTGTAATAACATCTTAACATAAGCTGATGTAGCCCCATAGAGAGTGCAAGTTTTTTTCAGGTCTTTAAGGATGTCCATATCAAAAGGAGTGTATTTTCTACTTTCTTGGCCTACAGAATTATACTGTTGAATCACGGGAAAATTTTGAAGTTTGAAATCATTATCTATTTCTTTTCCATTTTGAGCCGCTTGAAAAATCCCTTTTTATAATCTAGTTATAGGAGTTGGTGATTGCTGGGAGGGAAGTGCTGATGATATCACCGCCCCTCCCACTACTCTTCTTCCCTTCATCCATCCCTGAAGGTGTTGATGTGGGCCTGCCAATAATCTGCTCTCTAGGTGGGGTTGAAGCTTCTTCAAGAGAATCAGAGTCATCACACCCTAATTCCTCATTTGAATCCCCTTGCCCTTCGTCAAGGTCTCGAGATTATTTATCTTCTATCTTTTTTTCCTCACACTTCCTCCTTTGTTCATTTTTAAAACTTTTCCTTCTCCTATAACTTAATAGTTATAGTCGATAGTTTAAGTCTAATTGAACTATGTTATGTATATTATATATATAACAATTGAAAATTGAAATAAGGCCCATTTTTTGTGTAAAATTCTTTCAATTGAAGTCCCACTAGCTTCCAGTTATCTATATTTAGTTTCTCTTCCTCTAAGAACCAAGGGGACGTGCATTTTAATGTGCCCAAGAGTTTAATCAGTCTGTACCCAGATTACAAGTAAACTCTTCTCCTCAATTATCTTAATTATACTCTCTATAGCACCACTCCTGGGTGAGACTGGAGCTGGAGCTGGAGTTGGAGCAAGGTCAGCTGAGGTCGAGGGAATGTCTACAGCTAACATCTGCCCCATTTCAGCTATAAGAGATTGCTGGTTTAGCCCTTAACAAGGTAAGTTCCTTATTTGTCTGTTAGAATACTCACCTAATCTCCTGGTCACCGGAGGACTTCAGTGGAGGTAGGGTGCCTGGTCCACGTTGGACGCCAAATGCTGGAACTCTGTCTTCCCAGAAATGAGCTGGAGTCAGGTTAATTAAAAGTCTTTATTCTTGGTCTCTTGAGCTTGCTGTCAGGGGATTAGATCTAGCTACCTCCACACCATCTTCCTCTCTCAAAACACCCAAGAGAATGACTCAATTTCTTCCTCCTACTCTACCCACACATGTCACTTCCCCCTCTTTGTCCCACCAATCAAGTCAGCACAGAACAGCTGGGGAGGGTCAACCTTCAATCATGTTAATAGAGAACTGTCCAATTGTCAATTAGTCTCACATGCTCCATTATCCAAGTGCATTTGCTCTCTTCTAGCCCTTTACAATTTCCTTCACAGGCTAATTGTACACTATTTCAAAATCCTATTCTTTTTGTACAGCAAAATAACTGTATGGACATGTATACATATATTGTATTTAACATCATATACTTTAACATATTTAATATGTATTTGTCAACCTGCTATCTGGGGGAGGGGATGGGGGAAGGAGGGGGAAAATTGGAACAAAAGGTTTTGTAATTGTCAATGCTGAAAAATTACCCATGCAAAAAAGGCTATAATAATAAAAAAGTTGTAGCTCATAAAGTTTGTATTTCTATTGTTACAGATACTTCAAAAGTTATTGGTGAGGGTATTTAATCATTTCAAAGAACATTCAAGCCCACAATGGTACAGAGACAATTACCATGAGACTTAAATGAAAGTATGATCAAAAATTAAAAATACCCCTAGGTGACAAAAGATCAACTAATCCAGCTCTCCATTATCAAGATAGTAATTTGCTATATTGTTACACAATTTTATGTAGCATATTCAATATTATGTAAAATTATATCTCTCCTCCAATAAATTAATGAAATAGTTGATTATCATTTTTAGTGTTGTCTCTAATTATGGAAAGAGAAATGAATTTACAATGAGCTCTAGATCCAAAACTTTGTATCTGAACAGTGTTACCTTTTGCTCTGTTTTTCATATGTAAAATAAGAGATTATAATAATGTTTCCATTTTCTACTTCATGAGGTTGTTGCAAAGATAATGCTCTTTATACAATGAAATGCACAATGTAGGATTAACTTTTTTGTTGTTATTCAATTGATCAATTGTTAAATATTTACTTTGTGTCTGAATTTGTGCTAAGTGGAAGGAATACTAATAAGAACAGTCCTGATCCTCAAGGAGCGTACATTTTAATGTAGATAGATAACATAACAAAATGGAATTTGAAAGCAAGAGTGAAGGCAGAGTGATGATGACAAAGACACCCCTCAGTGGCTTCCAGTAGATGATGAATGATCACAGCACTGACAGTAATCATCCTGGAAATCAAGTATTCTTTGTTACTTTTTGACTTCTGAGAGATCACTAGATTTCTCTTTTCATTTGAAGCTAGTTCATATATTTTGGTCCTTCGAATACATGATCTTTTTTTTTTTTTTCCAAAATATATCATTCTCGGTAAGGAAAAGGGATTTTGTACTAAAGGCATTTTCATCCTTGTTTATTTAATGTTTATTGGCAAGTTCCTCTCCATATCCTGTGACTGTAGTGACCATTTCAAAGAACTCAATTTCCTCTTGGATGAAATTTTCTTCAGAAATGCTGATTCATCTTCAGGAAATGAGAGGTCTGGAAGTCCTGCTAGTTGGTTGGTTTCTGATTTCTTTAGTTGTTCTGTTTATTTAATTCCCAAATTAAAACATGGGACAAAATGTGTTCCTATTCCCTAACCCTTCCTGTACACACACACACACACACACACACACACACACACACACACTATGAAGTACAACAACCATGGATAAAGTCCCCACTTTTTGCAAAGCACCACGTAGGTACTGGAGGACATTTAAAGTTTAGTTAAGAAATAGTCCTTGTCCTCACCAAACTCATTGTCTAGTGTGACACAATTTACATAGAAAGATAAATAGACAGATACATAGCTATTGATAGAGAGATATGGAAAAATAAAGGTAGATGACAGATGATGTAAAGAATGAGACATAGAGAGAAGGAAAGATGAGTAGAGAGATGATGGATGGAGAAAGATGGTGAGTTACATAGATGATAGATAACAGAAACAAAAAAATAGGAGACATGATAGATAATGAGACAGAAACATACAGATAATAAAGACAGGAATAGATGGTAGATTAATAATAGTTGATAAAGAAATAGAGTTGATAAGTGATAAATAGATATAGATAAATAATAAATAGAGACAAATGATTGATAGATAAGAGAGAGAAAGATAAATTTGCATCATTATATGCTCAGGGTCTTTTAGAAATATAAAACAAAATTTCATGTGAAATGAAAACAGAAAATAATCTTTCAATGGAAGGCATTGTAGATGGCTTTATGGCAAAGGTGGCATTCAAGGGTAGATATGAAATAGGAATTGAGCAGATTTTAAAATGAACTAAGGATAGTACAGGAATAAAGAACAATATGAGCAGAGACAAGAAGAAGAAGAAACAAAAAGCATAATTGAAAGATTGTAAGTAAAGAAGAGAATCAAAAATAGCCACCTAAAGTCATGGATAGGTTCAAATCCTCTAGAAAATATTTTGGAATTACCAAAGAAAAGTGATTAAATTCTTCCTATCTTCTGATCCAGAGATCCCAGTGCTGTGATTATACCCAAGTAAATTAGTTTGTCTTTGTCTAACTAGAGCCTTACATAGTGCATGGCTCATAGAAACTACTTAATTAATTTTTGGTCAATTAAATTGTATTGGATTGAATCATAGAAAAAACCTAAAAGCATTTTTTTCTATCAAGTATCTAGGAACAAAATGTTTGAAATGATTTGGGAATAGCCAAATCAAATGACATACAAATACAAATTATTCTTTACCATAAGGTATTATAAAAATAAAGGAAACCAAAAAATGTGAAAACAAAAAGATTCAGGACAATGAAAGGAAAGCCAAAATAGTAACATGCATATTTACTACAACAATGTAGAGGATGTCAAGTAGCCTTTGTAAAAATAGGTACATTGAACATTCCAGATAAAACCAGTGTACTCTAAAATTACTTTAAGAACATTAAGAAATTGTTCCATAAGAAGTAAATTGTATGAATGTAATGAACTGCAATAGGGTTAATTAATGTCAACATTATCACAATAGCTACCTTTTAATATGGCTTTATGATCTACAAAGTAATGCATACATACATACATATACATATACATATGCATATACATGTATATGTATATGTATGTATGATAACCCTATGTGGTAGAAACTATTATTATACCCATTTTTACCAATGAGGAAACTGGGGCTAAGAGAGATTGAATGACTTGTTCAAGGTCACATAGTAAATATCTAAATCAGAATTTGACTATAGGACCTCCTGACTCAGAGTCAAGCATCTGATCCATTGTACTACCTAGATGAAAAGCAATATTACAATAAATCCAATCTCAAAATCTTGCAGGTGAAAATCAACAGCATCAGTGAGTGAATTAATCCATCTAGAGTGTCCCTTTCATCATGTATTCACTATAATTGTGATGGGGATGATCAAAGTGATCAAGATATCACTGATCTTTTGATTCCTACCTATCACTTCACAAGAAGGAGGTGGAAGAGAGAAAGGGAAAGGAGTATGGGATAAAAGAAATAGCAGAGAATAAAGACAACTATGTGAAAAATTAATTGCAAATATATATCTATATCTTGTTATCTCTTAGGAAAGAAAGCTTTCTTTGATAGAGTAACAAGTGCAGCTGACCACTCCTAGGGCAAAGATTGTCCATGCTCTAGCAGGTCTTTAAAATTCTACTTTTCCCTTCCGAGTAATAATCACTCAAACATGTTCAAAATCAGAATTAAGTGCAAGAGATAAAGTAATCTCATCTGTCTCCATAGTCTACGATCTTAAGAATCCTAAAGAGGAAACATGATTAAACTAACAATGAAAAAGGCTAATTTGCAATCCTACATGTGCTCACTCAGTATGTCCTTCTGACTACCACACTATATCGGTGCTTCGTAAGCAAATACATAAGGTAGGGACATAATTCAACTTTGTCTACTTCCCTAGTCATGCTAAGAAAACCAAATGCTAAAAGTTTTCTCCTCCTTGGACAACAATATAGCACTATGCTGTTGAACATGAAGAACAACATATTCTTCAACAGTGTTCAACCAGAGATGAAAATAGATGGAGGTATAGCAGGGTTCCAGGCATGAGAATTTGAATATATGGGCTTCATGCCTAAGGAATAGGGAGTGGCACCCATCTCAGGACAGTTCTGTGTCTCTCCAAAATTTAATTAGGGTGGATTGAATTCCCTACTGTAGGAGACTTAAATAACTGTGAGATCCAGACTCTAAGGCAACCTCCATAAAAATTGAAATCAGAACATTAGTCAGCAAATTTTTAAATATATATATATATATATATATATATATATATATATATATATATATATATATATATATATATATATATATATATATATATATATATATTTGGGGGAGGTGCCATGCAATATGATAGGACTAGACATTCAAAGAGAAGCAATGCCTTCTAGAAACTCATACTGTAATGAGAAAGACAACATGCAAATAACTACATACTAATGAGCTACATAAAGGATAAATTTGAAATAATCTACAGGGAGAGATACTAGAATTTAGGAGGTTTGATAATGATTTCCTGATCATAATAGGATTTTATCTGGGACTTGAAAGAAACCAAAGAAACCTGGCTGTAGGGATGAGGAGGGAGAGCATACATCCAGTAAAAAACACTAAGAGCAAAGAGATAAAACATCTTATTTGGAAGACAACAAAGTGATTGTTGTCATAAAATGCAGAGTATGATGGGATGGGTGTAAAACATAAAAAACCTGGAAAGATGAAGAAGGGAAGTCCAGATTTTAATGGCTTTGGATGCCAAACAGAGGGGGATAGAGGGCCACTGACATTTACTGAATATAGGAGTGATTTGGTTAGACTTGCAAATTATTAAGATTACTTTGAAGCTGAATGGAAGATAAAATGGAGTGGGGAGAGACTTGAGACAAGGACACTCACCAATAGATTATTACACTAGGGTTGACAGGAAGTTATGAGAGCCTGTACAGAGGAGTGAAAATGTTATAGTAAAGAAGGGGATATTTTCAACAGACAGTCCAAAGGTGAAATCGACAGGTCTTGGCAACAGATTACATATGGAGGGTGAGAAATAGTGGGAATTAGCAGATAATTAATAAACTCAGTTTGGGAATTAATTATATTCATAGCAGTGAGCACCCAGTTAAGGACATGTAACATAAATTTATAGAGGACTTAGTAAAAATTCTTAATTTCTCCCCTCTTCATTTAGAAGCAAGTGTATAGGAGTGTACAGGTGTATAGATGTATAGGTGGTGGGAGTTATCTAGGACTGAGGCTGGACAGGGCAAGATCTGTAATATTCAAGTAAGAAAGTTGAACTGTTTCATCCAAGGGTCAAGATGGTGAACCAAAGGTAAATGCAAGAGGAAAAACATTTCCAAAGATCTCAAGAGAGAAAAAATTACCTTAACCATAGGCAAATGAATCAGAAAGAAATATCAACTATATATCTAATAAATGGATTGAGACATCCATGTTGAGACATCTATGAAAAAATTTGTAAGACAAAGAAAAATGGATCAACAACTGAGGAAGGAAAAAGTTTTGGATACCCAAAAGAGCATAGAATCTCAGTTGGTTGTCCCTTCATGGTTCCAAAAAGAAATAAGAATTGATAAAGGAAAATTGATAGTTTGCATAAGATGTAAAAGAAAAGGAAAAAAAAAATTAGCTTTCCAACTCTGACACAATTAAAGGAGAAGTGTTTTCTTATAAAGTGTGATTTTGAAAGGCAAAAAATTAGCTATGGTAGAAGAGCTAAGTACTCGATAGAAGGTCACTCTGCCTTCCCCTTGTGTGTCTAACAGACAGAAACAGACAGGGTGAAGAAAAGAAGATTCCTTTCTCTTACTCATCCCCCATCCATTGGTCATGACATCTTGCAAAGTTGTTCCTACTCCACTAAAAGATACTAGAACCATCTGAGTGTGATGAGAATCAGTGGAGGCAACTCTGAAGAGAGGGAGACCTAGACAATGTATTCAAGAGAGAATTAGCTTTGATCTTTGGGAGTCATTCTTTAGAAATAAAGAGACCTTGAGACCTTAGAGGCAGCTGAGATGTAACACACAGGGAGAAACAGCATGAGGATAATAGGAAAAGAGGAAGACATCAGAGCCCCTTAGTGACAGAGATATAAGTTGCCTTTACCATGTCTTCCCTACATAAATATTTCACTACTAATGTATATGCTCTCTTTTTCCCACTATATTTGTGGCAGGGTATGTTCCAGTTTTATAGGGGAAAGGGAACATGTTTTCTGGCTGCTATTTTTACTATATCATATTAGTAAATAACTTGTTTTGACCTTATTATATCTACTGGCAGACCACTTAAAGCAAGCACAACAGTGAGATCTCCAGAGTTTTAAGAGGAAAGAATTAAAGAATGTCTTTATTATATATATATATAACTTAAAGAGTGTCTTAAACAAGAGAGAAGCTAGCCCTTTAAGAACCAAAACTACAAGTGCAAGTTCTAATTGGGAAAGTAAGGCCACAGGATTCCCTACATATCAAAAAAATACATTTCATTTCATTTTTAAGTAGCATTGCTCCAGGTGCTATCATGCTGCAGCTCCTAAACATCAGCCCTGATATCCCACAGATCTCATGCTCCCATAGTATCCGGTCAATCCCACTGGTGTTTACATTTTCCTCACTCTCATTCCCAGTTTGAATTATGAAGCTATTTCAACTCTGTTTTAATAACCTTCTCGGCATGGCAAGCAATGAAAGAGCTGCTAAACTGAGCACAGAGAAGCCTTCCTCCTTCTCAGTTGTAGGAAGGTTTTCTACAGGGAATCCAGTTCCTTTTACAGACAGGTTCAGATTTGAAAAGAGACAACCAGATGCAGCTGGTTTCTATACTCAATCACTTTCAAAATCAGCTTCCAAATTGCATTACCTCCTGATTCTGCCACCATCCTCTGCATAAATTGCCTTGGGATTCATCTTCCTGCTTCCGGAATAATTCCAAAGACTCTGAATTTCTGGGGGCAATTAGCCTTGCCATGGCATGCAGCTCTGGTCTACCACTTCTGTGTATGCTTATATAAACTGCCAGGGCAGGGAAAACTGAGCTCTCCAGGGAATGAAGGTTGTGGTGAGCAAGAGGTTAAGCTTGTTACAAGACTGGTGTGTGTGGGAAGGCAGGAGCAAAAACTGTTTCTGGCCTAAACTGACCTCCTCAGGAAAAAAATCATGGCCATTGCCATTAGCCTAAAGACCTTTACTGCTTTGACATAACTGGCTGACAAAAAGACAATAAATAAAAGAAAAATAGAGATATCTTTGCCCTTGAATTACCTCAAACCTTAGAATACTTGCCCAATACCTCTAAGGAGGAGGCAGAGAGGAGACATTAAGGGGGAGGAGTGAAGTAATGTTCAAACCACACTCCCTTCTGAACTTAGCAGAGCTTGGAAGATCTGTTCCATATCAGAATGAAGAAAAGTCCAAAAAAGATAGAGCAGAGCTGTGTAGCAAGGACTACAGATTTAGAAGGAACATCACAGCTATTTAGTCTAATGCTCTTGCTTTATAAACAATGAAACTAAAGCCCAGAAAATGTGGATGATTTGTCACATAGATAAGAAGTCAAGGCAGGATTTGAACTCTTTCTCTTTTCTCTGTTCTCTCTAAGTACTTTTTTCCACCACGCCAAACTTTACCAAGTAGCAAAAGCAGAGTAGAATAACTGAATAGTGTGTGAATCCAGAATATATATATATATATATATTCTGGATTTGACCAGTTAGGCAAATCTACCTCCCTTAGGGAATACTTATTTAAAATGAGAAATATCATATAAAACAACAAATTTGAAGGAGAACACTATAGATCTGAAGCAAAGGCCCCTCTGGGGATTGAAGCCTTCCTGTAAAGGAAAATGAAAATATCCTATCAAGGGTATAGGAACACAATAGGTTGCCTGTCTAAAACCAAACATCTCTGTTTCCATGGGGCCACTCCAGGCACTGCAGTCTGTGGCTTCTCTCCCTACTTCCCCAAGTCACAATTACATAGACCTTCTTACTGTTCCTCACACAAAACACACCATCTCCTCATTTGGGGCATTTCTACTGGCTACCTCTGATCTCTTAAATTCTCTCTCCCCCCTCATCTCCACTTTCTGGATGTCCTGGCTTCCTTCAGGTCCCCAGCCTTCTATATGAAGTCTTTCTCAAACTTCCTCAGTACTACTCCAGTACTAGGAACTGGCAAACTGTTTAAAATAGAATTGTCATCCCCTCTGTGGACCAAATCAAGGCATACGTGAAATACATTGGAGATAATTAACAGAGGGAAGGCACAAGAAACTAGGCTGAGAAGGGTATATCAGGGTTAAGGCAAGCCAATAAGTATTATTAAATGTCTATCATGGGTCAGTCAGGTGGCAGTAGATACAGTATTAGGTTTGGAGTTTGGAAGACTCATCTTCTTGAGTTCAAATCTGGTCTCAGACACTTACTATGTGACTTTGGGCAGGTCACTTAACAATTTGATTCACTTTCCTCATCTGTAAAATGAATTGTAAAAGGAAATGTCAAACTACTTTAAAATCTTTTCCAAGAAACCTCCAAAATGGAATCATGAAAGATAGACACAAATGAAACAAGTGAACAATAACAAAAAAGAAAGTATCAGACATTGTAAATCCCTAGAGAAAGACAAAAAAAATACTCCTTATTCTCCAGGAGTACATAGGGAGAGACAATATGTAGTTGGACATTATATATATATGTATATGTATATACAGATAGAAAGATAGATATAAATATGTGTATGTATATAATATATATGGAATATATATAAATATATAAAACATATTAAATATATAGTATAAATTATATATATGTAATAAATTGGCAGTGATTAACAGAAAGCAGTCACTAGAATTAAGAAGGATTAGAGCAGTTTTCAGGTAGAAGGTGAGGTTTTAGGGGAATTTAAAGAAAGTCAGGAAAGCCAAGAAATGGGAATGAGAAGGAAGATAATTTCAGGGATTGTGCAGCTGATGAAAATATGCTAAGTGTGGGGCAGCTAGGTGGCACAGTGGCTAGAGCACCAGCCTTGAATTCAGGAGGACCAGAGTTCAAATCTGGTCTCAGACACTTAACACTTCCTGGCTGTGTGACCCTGGGCAAGTCACTTAACCCCAGCCTCAGGGGGGGGGGAATATATATATATATATATATATATACTAAGTGACAGAATGGAGTGTCATGTAAAGAAAAGCAATCTTTTGGAAGATTTCAGGTCTAAGAAGACTGGAAAGCTAGGAGGGAGACAGAATATGGATGTCCCAGGAAACTACATAGAAGCCATAATCTGGTACAGGCTGAACTAGGGCTAGAGGTCTGACAACATGACCATCCAGTAAATTACTATGTAAGGAAATCAACAAGGTCAATATGACCTATTCTTTGGGAAGCCTTAGAAGACAGAAGCTCCAAACTTTGGTCATTTATTAAGCCTTATTAACTTCTTATCCAAAACTAGGGCTTTTGAAAAATGTAAGATTTGACACCATGCACCCTTCTTCCCTGGGATTAAGGCAATACCTTTGTCTCAATTTGGAATGAAATAGGAAGAGAATATATGGGCACAGAAGCAGGTTATTCTCCATATAATCAACAACTGCCTGAGACTTTTTAAGGCAAGATAAATATTCAAACCCCTTTCAATTTATCTTTCCAATTCCAATCATAACCAGTCAGTAACTAGGAAGAATGGCACTAATGTTTTAATTGGTATAGGAACTCCAGGATGAGGAAATTCCCTCTGTTCGATGAAAGATAAAACCTCTGCAATTTATAATATTAGAGATTCGCCCAGAATACTAATGATTTGTCTATGGTCACATAGCACAGATGTGTCAGAACTAAGACTTAAAGCTGAGGCTTCCTAACTATTAAGACCAGATCTCTATACAGTATTACACAAGATTACTATAGGGAAAAAATTAAGTACATGACAGGGGTTGTAGATCTCTTGGCTCTTGTCATTTTAATCCCACAACTGTGAGAGTTTTCTAACAACAACAGGCAAGTAAAACATTCATACTATCAATTCATTTCCACGTTTTAAATAGGAAAAACCACTGGGTTCATAAGTTCATTCAAAGTTCATAAAACTTTGCAAAAGCATGAGACAAAAATGGTAAAGAAGAGCAACCACCTAGCTGAACTCTGCCAATATTCCCTTCCAAATAACTTTAAAATAACACCTCAAATCAAATTTTGGAGTGGTAGTCAACAAAGAGTCAGAGTGAGACATATTTCCAGCTAAGACAACTTGGAAGTTGCAGGAGAAGTATATGACACCAGGGTGGGAACTCTCTTAAGAGAAGCACCAGAAAGGAGCTCTCAGCCTAGAGATGATGGGCAGGTTGGACAAATAGTCAGAAAGAGATTGAAGCTGATACTTTGCTGGCACTGTATGCAGCTGGTAGAGATTATTACTCTATTGAGATCACAGTTCCAGGATAGAGAGAAACACTTGTACTCTCAGCACCAAGAAGAATACTAGTATTTGTAGTTGGAGGGAATTAGGGTTCCTGTTCAGACAGAGTACAGAAGAGGACTCATGACCATTCATAAGAGAGCAGAGCCCCTGGTCACAATATGGAGGGATGAAGAGGAGTGCAAATGTTTGCAGCTTCAGACATGTAGGGTTCCTTCAAATGAAGACAATAGGGCAGACCAAGAGAGCAATGACTACATATCTCTCTAAATTATACAACCTTAGAAATGCCAAAAAAAAATTGCAAACCCATAGAACTAGCTCTGAAAATAGCTATAAGAAAAGGTCTGAAACTTGGTATAGTATCTTCCCACCTACAGGTGAACAGAATCCAACGTTAATATAAAGTTCAAAGTTAAGAAACAGAATGGGAATAATGCAAATGACCAAAAAGCTATAACAATGGTAGGGAAGATGAAGAAATAAATTCAAAAAGAAAAAAACAGCTACAAGCAAAGCTTCAAAGAAAAAATGCTAATTGGACACAAGTCCAGCAAGAATACTTGGAGAGTTAAACAAAGATATAAGTGGTAAAGGAAAAAAATGGGAAAGAAATGAGCGGTGCAAAAAAACTATGAGAAGAAAATTGGGCAAGTGGAATTTAATGGCATCAAGAAACAATAAAATGAAATCAAAAGAATGAAAAGATAGAAGAAAATATGAAATATCTCATTGGTTAAAAAAAAATTATCTGGAAAATCAAATGAAGAGAAATAATTTAAGAATTATTAGACTACCTTGAAATGGGATTTAGGTAAATATACAGTTAGTAATCTTACCTGTGAATATGAATGGGAACTCAGTCATATGGAACAGATATATATGGATACCAGATAATGGATAACTGAATGGATTAGAAAGCAGTATCCAAGAATGTGTTGTTTATAAGAAACATTTGAAACAGAAAAGACATACTAAAAGTAAACATAAGAGACTGCAGCCAAATCTATTATGCTTCCACTAAAGTAAAAAAAAAAAAAAAAAAAAAAAGCAGAGGTAGCAATAATGATCTAAGACAAAGCAAACACAGAAATATACCTAATTAAAAGAAATAATCACAGAAACTACAATTGGCTAAAATGTACCATAGACAGTAAAGTAATCTTTAAAAAAAATCATATCAAGTTTCTCTAATGAAAATCTCATTTCTAAAATATACAGGGAACTTTCCACTATATCATGTTGACTATATCCTCTGTGAATGTGGTCTGGATAATTTTATTATTTTTCCCATAAGCTTTGTTGGGGATGAAAGAAGATGTATTCTAGTCTCACTTTAGTCACAAATGTGCTATGGAACATTTGTCTAGTCACTTGATGAATTAGTAGCTCAGTTTCCCCATTTATAGAATTGGAAAAATAATCTCTACCTTACTTTAACAGGAAAATATGGAATAAAAGAGTTAAAGTCTCAAGAAATATCAGTGATAATTTAAACCTTCCTCCAGAGCTCATTTTGAAAAAAAAATGCAAATTCATTGTCTCTACTTCACATTTTACTTTTTCAATAACTGTCAGTTTTGCTGAGCATCTTACATTGATTTTTTTCTTTTCTCCCATAATACAATTTCATTAACTTTCTTAGCTACTTAATGTGAAGGAAGGAAAATAATTTTATACTAATTGGTTTTCTCTGTTTCTTCTGATTCATATTCTCATGAATCCAAAGAAAAAGTAAAAATAAAATTCCCAGTCTTAATGAGTTTGTATTTCTTGTCAAAGTCATTCTAACTGACTAAGATCACAGAGTTGCCATTAAATTAGAAGCACTGCACCCCCAAGTTCTTTGCACCTGCTTTTCTAACAAAACAATATATGCAAATCAAGCATCAAAAAGCATGCAAAGTTTGCACATTGCTGGCATGTAATATTCAAGTGTTCCCAGCACAAGAAATACTTGTCATTTAAACAAATAAGAAGCAATTAGTCTGCAAGCATACAAACAACATATCCATTTAGTACAATAAATATAAATGGAATATTTAATTTCAAGATCAATGTAAATTCAATAACATATATGTAAATAGCAAATGCTAATTTGAAAGCTGGCATTAATCAAACTATGCTACAAGGGGAAACTTAATTATGAGCTATTAATGTATCATAACATCTGGAAAACCTGGATCAATTCCAATTATCCACTGAATTGCAAACAATTACATGTGAGCTAGTAAAACTGTGGAGTCACGATTTAAATGGTAACTTTTTTCTTATTTGTATATATAAATTCCTAATGAATTGGTTTACAAAATAGAGGAATTACTGCTAGTTTAAAAAAAAAAACTTTAAATATTGTGCTCTTCCAGCAAGCTTATAAAAGAATCTGACTATAATCTGAAGGTAGTGAGAAAGTTATATTTACATTTGATTTATAATACTGCTGCAAAAAATCTTGATATTTTTGTTAGAGGAGTAGTGTTGCATACTAATTGAAGAGCTGATCTTGGGTCAAAAAAGACCTGAATTTCAGCCCTACTCCTGACACATATAGGCTGTATGAAGCATGGAAAGATCAATGAGTGCTATCAGTGCTCTAGGCAACTCTTTAAAGACTAAATTGCACAAAAAACCAAACCAAACCAAAACAAAACAAAACAAAACAAACAAACAAAAAAATCATGCCAACCTGCAACAGTAGAGGGAGTTTCTTCATCTGGGAGTCCCCTATATCAATGAAATTTCAGATTCAATTTCTACAGTTAACATTTTAGTTAAAAGAATTAGTCCCCAGTGATAGACTGACCTCTTAGAGACAGCATAGATAATAAGCCTGGAACAACAAGCAATTATTAAATTCCTGCTCTATATCAGATATTATATAAGGATATTCAAAAATAAAAAGTCATTCAAGGAACTAGTATTCTCATAGGGGAGATAATATGAATAAATATAAATATAGATAGTGTCCCAAATGTATATGTGTAATTTTAAACTTTTTAATCTTAAAATTAAAACTTTGGGGGATAGTTTATATAAAGAATATATATGAAATGAATATAAGATACTTTTGAGAGAGAGTGGGTACTAGCTGCTGTGGAGATCAGTAAAAGCTTCCTATAAAAGTTAATTGAGCTAACTTTTGAAGGAAAACATGTATTTCTGGGGTCAAAAGGGAGAAAGGGGCATTCTTGACATAATGTGCAAAGTTGGCTAGTAGCTGATGAATATTTTGTTTCATGCATTTCCATAGCAAAGAGAAAATTTTTCAAATGGCACTCTAACCTGTGAACCTCTTTCCAAGGTGTCATAGCCACAATAGGTCAAAGGGGGCTAATAATTGATTGCTGTATTTTTAAACAATCCAGATCACTTTTACTCTGGAGACAGTCAACATTATAAAATGGAAAGGATCCTATGCTGGGAATGAAAAGATTTGCTTTTAGTCTAATTTCAGTTATAGTTATTTGATAAGTTGATACCACAGTTTCCCTACCTAACTGAAAGAAGATTCTCTAACTTTACTAGGCTAATATTAAATAAATGAAAAAGATTAAAGTCGTTTACAAATATCAATAATAATTATTAGGGGGCAGCTAGATGGTGCAGTGGATAGGGCACCAGCCTTGAATTCAGGAGGACCTGAGTTCAAATCTGGTCTCAGACACTTAACACTTCCTAGCTGTGTGACCCTGGGCAAGTCACTTAACCCCAGCCTCAGGAAAAAAATATTATTATTATTATTATTATTATTATTAAACCTTCCCCTAAAGCATGCCTTATCTTTGAGAAGAACTTGCAAATAATTAATTAATTGTAAATTCATTAATTGACCATTACTAATCACTTTTGAGTGTTCATTGAATTGTTATATTATTAGGAGGACTAGTTCACATGAATTGGTGATATTATGGAGATAAACAAAACAAGGAAAAATAAAGTCGAAGATAAATGATAGAATAGTGTATAGGTTTTGTCTGGAGAGGGGAAAAAAGGAATTGGTGAAATTGGATTCATGTGTGCAAAGAAGCATTTGACACATGGGCATCTTGTTTAGCAGTAGTCATGATGAGTCTTAGCAGAATGGAGATTAGCAAATCATGGAGATTAAATTCAATTTAAAAACAAAATAAAAACAAGCATTTATTACCTGTTATGAACCAGCCATGGAGCTAAGTACTGGTGATACAGGTTGACCAATACATGTTAAATATGTTAGAGTATAAATTAAATACAATATATGTATATATGAAGAGGAGCTTATTTTTAAAAAAAAAACATGCAAACCATGTCAGCACAATTTTGATATTCTATGTATGGTGTTCATGTGAAAATATGCACAAAAGATGATAACAAGAAATATGATTGGTTGAACTTATGTCATAGGATCAAGAAATAAAATTGGCTGAACAAAAGAGATTACTCAAAAGCCACACATATCAATCCGCATTGAAAGAAAAAAAATCATTCAAACATAATTAAAAATTTCATTATCAAGGAATTTCAAAGTAAACTAGTCTATAATCTATGAGCAGATATACTTTTACTTCATCCTTCTCAATGATCCTTTTCTTAAGACTTAGCATAGTGGCCAGAACCTGCCATAATGAAGTAGCAATTTAATAAATGCTTAAAAATGATTTTTTGTCATACAACTAGAGATAACATTTCTATTAGTATGTCAAATAATTATAGCCACATGAGGCATTCTTGTTCCAACTCTTATTGAGAAATGTTTCAGTGTTTTCTTATACAATAATCAAAGGTCTTGGTTTAGAAAAGCATTTAATGACCACACAAGGAAAAATTCTTATATTCCTATGCTTTTTAACATGAATAAGTATTATATTTTGTTGAAAGCTTTATATGGCTCTACTAAGACTAACATGCATTCTTAAAATTAATTTTAGTATTAATATGATTATCTTTATTGTTTTCCTGAATTTGAAACATACTTGCCTCCCTGGTATAAATCCAACTTAGTTACCATAAATAGTTTTTGATATATTGCTAATTTTTGCCGATGGCTATAGTATTGTTTACAATGATATTGTATTTGAATTTGTATATTAACATCTATTAATGATATTGGTATCTTTCTCTGTTTTGTCTCTCTCAAGTTTTTATATGAGGAGTATATTTGTCTCATGTAAGAAGCTAGCTGAAGTGTCTTCTTTTTCTATGTTCAAGGAAGATAGCAGGACCCTCCACAGTGCTGGACACCAGGACCAAGTGTGCTGACCTAACACAGTCCTGGCTGTGACTATGGGTGACAAGAAGCAAGCACATGCTGGTGAGAGGGCAGGGCCTCTGTTGGCTATGGGCACTCACCCAAAAACAGAGTCCCTAATTTTGGTTTCAAGACATAGGGGTGATCTAAAGCTTGCAACTGTAGGAGAGACAACAGAGAACAACAGCATTTGCAGTGACACTATTGTGGGGGTTCTGGTCATGGCTCAGAGATAGAGAGGAATACCTGAAGTTCTTGGACAGAGCTCAAAAAATACCACCATCAAAAACCTGAAGCCTGAGATATTATCCCCCATATCTCAGAACCAGAGCCTGACTTTAACACAAAGTGACAGGGGAGAAATAAGCTACTGAAAATGAGTAAGCAAAAGGGAAGGGGGGGGAAAATGGATCTCAGAATTTTATTAAAAAACTATACTTAGAAGATATAATTGTTAAAAATAAAGTACTATTGTTCAAAAAAGGAAATTAAATTCTGCCTTTGGCGTTTTAAAGATGTGTCTATTCACTTATGTGCTCATTTTAAAAATTATTATTAAAGCTTTCTATTTTCAAAATACCCTTGCAAAATCAAATTTTTTCTAAATTCCAAATTTTTTTCTCTCCCTTTCTCCCACCGATTGCCATAGACAGCAAATAATACAATATATGTTAAACATGTATGATTCTTCTATCCATATTTCCACAATTATCATGCTTAGAAAAATCAGATTAAAAAGGGGAAAAATGAAAAAGAAATACTTCTCTAGCTGACATCTACTTAGTGTGATATGGTGATGTAATGGTTCAACAGTAGGCACATGCTCAGTTGCTGCAGTGATGTAATTGTACTGAGGTATTTAAAGGCTGAGAGGATTGGGAACTGGGAGTCTCAGAAACAGAGGAGACACAGAAGAGTCTCAGCCACAGACACAAGAGAAGACTCCGGACTCCATCTTTCACCAACCTCCTGGTGGTGCTCCTACTTTCATCATTTCTCCATCTAAAGACCAAGGCCTGTACAGAGATACTCCAGAGATCTGGCATGGACTTTACATTTTGGCGCCCTAAACATGGGGCACTGAAAGAAGCACACTACATTTTGAGGGTCTGGATGTAAGGACCTGCACTCAGCAGTTCAACTCATTGGTAGATCAGTGGAATAAAATGGAGAATCAGGAAATAGAACAGACTGAACCCAGCAATAGTCATTTCAATTTATAGGGCAAAAACGGAGAATAAACTGTGACATTTCAGAGGAGTCAGAACTAGAAGTATGTGTGTATGTGTAAATTACTGATCCTAATATGTGTTAGTTTGACTTTGAACAATTAATATTTTATCACCTCATGTTATCTATCTAAAAAAAAAGGGGATGGAAAGTTAGATGGCATAGTGGATAAGGTCCTAGCCCTGAAGTCAGGAGAACTTGAATTCAAATCCTACCTTAGCCACTTAACTCTTCTCAGTGATCCTGGGTGAGTCACTTAATCCCAAATGCCTCATCAAAAAAAAAAAAAAAGGGGAGGGATTAGAATATATTTTTTTACAAATCTCCTCATGTTCTAGTATCCTTTGATTTTACAAAAAAAATTTTTATAGTCTTTTGGCTGCTGAAGATTGCTATAATGCCCTTTTCCCAGACCTCTACAAAAACAAAAACAAAAATAAAAAACAACCAGTTTTTCCTAATAAATATCTGTATTTCCTTTAAGTGAATTTTGTATAATTTTCAAGAACTTCTTTTCAAAGAAAATAAAAGAAAAAAAATCTCACTCTGGGTATTGCCTTACTCTGGATGGGTTCCCACATGGCAATGACACTTTTAAAACATAGTATTCCTGACTCAACACAGTCCTCCAGATTTGGTCTAAGCTAAGTGCAGCAAAACTTGTACCTCTCTCACTCTGGACAGCACACTGCTAGGAAAATAATTCTGGTACTCTGCCTACTTATTCCCATCTGATATTAACTATACTTAAGCTGTGTATTACCCAAATGCCACAATATATTGACCTATCAACAATTTCACAATTTAATTCAAACTCTACTTATTCACTTGGTCCTTACCCAGAAGTTTCTTAGATTGAGGAGTGGATGACCTCATTTCATAGGACAAAAAGAAAAATTTTTGTTTATTAGAGCCTTCCAACTCTGAGATTATGTGTTTACTAGGGGCACAACTGTGGTTAGAGAAAATGAATTTGTAGTTTGCTCAGGCAGCATAATTTTGCATCTATTTTCAATCTCATTAAGAATTTAAAGAATAAAAATAGAAAAGACAGATAATACTTTGACTCATGGTTGAAGACTAGCAGAACCTGAATATTAGTTTTAAAAAAAGAGAGCATGGAACTTAAGGTTAAAAAACTGTGTTTTGCTAAATAGACTAACTATAAAATGAAAATTACAAGGGGAGGGAAGTGAGGATAAAGTTAGGACAATGGCATAATTCTAACTAGGGTGGGCCAAAAAGAGCTTTATCCGACCTAGGGCATCAAATTTAGAGAGTGCCTAACTTTGAGAGTATGGACAAAACTTGCAGTCCCTTAGTAACATGGAAACAAGACAGCTGTGTACCTAGTTAGTTATAATAATTAGTTAAAATAGGAAATTACTTTCTCAGCAATGTAATATTACAGTTCCAAAAGATTGATGATGAAAAATGTTATCCACATCCAGAGAAAGAACTATGGAGTCTGAATGCTGACCAAAGAATACTATTTTCATTTTTTTGTATTGCATAAGCTTTTGTATGAAAGAATATTTGCCAACAATAAAGAAAAGGTAGGATGGAAATAGAAAGCAACAGAGGCAAGGGACAGAGGAGGAGGAGAACCATGTGAGAAAGTAGGGAAAAGTAATGGGAGAAAGGGGTTTTTAATCTATGTACAGGACAATTCTGAGACAGGATTAGAAAAGGAGATTGGAATTTTCCTGCCATGGGAAGTTACTAGAGAGGAATCAAAAGACTTTTTCATCCATGTCTCTCTCTCTCTCTCTCTCTCTCTCTCTCTCTCTCTCACACACACACACACACACACACACACACACACACACACACACACACTCTCTTTCTCTCCATCTATCTATCTATCTATCTATCTATCTATCTATCTATCTATCTATCTATCTATCTATCTATATGTCTCTCTGTCTCTTTCTCTCTCTCTGTCTGTTTCTCTCTCTCTCTCTCTCTCTCTCTCTCTCTCTCTCTCTCTCTCTCTCTCTCTCTTCACAAAAACTAGTGACATTTACATAGTGCTTTAAGGTTTACAAAGTATTTGATATATATTATCTTTTCGAATCCTAATAGTGCTCATTCTAGGTGAACAGATTTAGATTGATAGACATTACTTGTCAAAATCATACAGCTACTGAGCACTGAGGCAGGATTTTGTGCCATTTAAAAAGTTTGAGATAACTTCTGGGTAATTAGTAATTTTTAAAAATAATGCTAAAATTTGTAATAAAAAGTCAGTGACACTCTCAAATGCCAAAGACAATCATAGTGGGAAGGCCTATGCTTATATGCCTTTGGAAAAGGGATGGTCCCAGTGGTGGCAATCAACTCTGATTGGTTAACAATAAGAATGAATATTACAATGAGGGTCTGAGAGTGACATCATGTCAAAGAAGGCATAGCCCTGTATTCAGACCACCCACAACTTTGGGCAATCTATTCAAAGAATTTATCTCCTTCCAAATCAAAATAGAGCATACTAGCTTTACTAAGTGGGTGGGCTCAGAACAAGATTGTTAGGAAAATTAATCCCATCTCATTATCAATAATGTCCTTCAAGAGACTGAGGTAAATAGCAATTGTTTCTGTTCTGGCCAGAAACCCCTAGGTTCTTCCCCTCCCAGATCCATTGTTTTTTTGAGTAGGCCAGTTTTTTGCCTTGTTTCTTACATAACCTTATTCATGGAATGGCTATCGCCTCAGACAAATTGATACCTGGGCAAGATCTTAGATTGCATCTGGAATCATCTCCAGTCTTCCTGATTTACTTCTTGCCACTGGCATCTCTCACTTTTAACAACATCAACAGGCTATATCAATAATCTTTCCCTGTACTTTTCCTTCATACCATTTTACTGGTAATGATATAAAACTGTAGGGTATATATATATGTATGTGTATATACATATATGTGTATATATGTATATAGAGAGGTGTTTTTTTTTACTCAATTTATTCAATTTAGTTGCCTGTCTCCTATTAAACTAAAACACAGGGAACCAGAACATCACATAATTTTTCCCTTTCAAAACATAATATATATAACTTATCCATGTATGGTTCTCATTTAGAAAAAAAATAAATCTCTATCATTGGAGCAAGTGAATGTACCATACCCTACATCAACTACCACATACACCCAAGACAAGTAAATCATTAAGCACAATTACTCCTAGATAGTGAGGTTTGATCCTATTTTTTTCTATTAAAAATATGACAAGTTTTAAAGAATCTTCTTTAAGAATAACCCCTAAGACCAATTAAATGACCATTCACCAGCATTTGCTTGGCTCCAACATCTCCTACCCATCATTCCTAGAATCTCTGTCCCTATATATTTGGGAGTATCAATCTACACACAAAAGTGTCTAGGTGGTGCAGTGGATAGAACAGTGGGCTTAAAATCACAAAAACTCATCTTTTTGAGGTCACTGGGTGACCATGGCACTCTCTTTGCCTTGTTTTCTCCTTTGTAAAATGAGCTGGAGAAGAAAATATCTTTGCCAACAAACTCACAAATGAGGTCACAAAGAGTCAGAAGCTAATAGAATGACTGGACAATATCTACCATATTCCAGCCACTGTGTTAAATGCTTTAAAAAATTGCCTCATTTAATCCTCACAACAGTTCTGTGAGGGAGGTACTTTTATCATTATTTTACAATTGAGGAAACTGAGGCAAATAATGGATGTCTGAGACCAGATGTGAACTGAGGCTCATCTTTCCATAAGGGGAATGAGAACAATTTGTTCCATTGGCCACGAAGGTGTCTGAGGCAAGCACTATGGAGTGCTTAAAGCTTGGTTAGACATCAAAGACACCACAGCCATCACCAGTCATCTTTACTGTCCCCTTGCCACTGGACTTTAATGACTTATGAAAGAGAGAATGAGACAGACTATTTTGTGTAACTCTGCCTCACTGAAATCCAATTACCCATAAATCAAGCTGTTACCCATAATGTCATTGGTCTTCTTCAAAAACAAACAAAACAAAACAAACAAACAAACATAAAAAACAGCCTGAGAATTGAATTCATGGATAACAAATGTACACAAAGCCCTGAGTATACATTAAGGGAGAAGAACAAGGTTTTTCTTCTAGAATTTTTCATAGTAGGAGGAAGAAGGAGAGCAGAAAGTGGGAAGGCAATGAAAGCATTCCCATGAGGTCCAATTGCAATCTGAAAATTTTTCTGAAAACTTCCCTGAATATTAACATGCATCAACTGTACCATTAGTAAATCAAAAGAGCAAATTTAGTCATTTCTTGTGTATTCTAGATGATATTGATATATTTATGCATCTATTTTCTATCACTACTGAACTGGGCTTCTTGGAACTATATTCTATAAGATTGGGGCTCTCAAACATTTAACACCATTTTCAGAATTAGGAAGGAAAAAGCAATTGTGTTGTGATTTTTATACAACCAGTAACCTGACTTTAGTGAAATAAGATAATGGATTCAAGTTTGTTTTAATTAAATAGAGTTCCTCTATTAAACAAATAAACAAACCTAGGCCTTGAGTTTGTCCATCTAATAAAGGACATTTCCAAGTAAGTCCTAGTCTCTGTTTTAACTTACTATTCTACCCAATTATATCTTCACCCTACTCCAGAAATGCACGACACCAATTTAGGATTTTTTCAGGTACAACATTTAGAATTAAACATGAATAACTGAAAAAAAAATCTCATATATAAAACATTTTTCATAAAAATTAAAGAAATGAACTTTTGTTTAGATAAAAACCACAAGAATTAATTTCACTTTCTTCTCTTGAACTACAAAATACACCAAGCATAATAAATGCAAGAAGAAAGGAAAGTCTTCAAAGTACCAATTTTAAGTACTCTGTAACTTCACTGTTATCTGCTCCTCTAAAATACTGACTTGTTATCTTTCTCTAAGGGTTTCTCCTTCTGGCCAGTTTTATCAATTTCATCTAATTTTTAAAGCACAGGTGTGAAATATCTCATTAGCACATTTTTTGTTGTTCCCTTGAAGTTCTAAATGCTCTCAAGCTGCTCTTAAATTATACTAGAATAAGCCACCTGCAGCCATCTCGTTTAAAACTAAGAGGTTTGTCTATCTCTTCTTTCTGTTTCTATTTTTTCTCTGTTTCTTTCTATTTTTCTCCATCTCTCCTCTCTCCTCCTCACATCCCCTCCTGCCACCAGGATTTATTTAAACAGATAAATAGGTTTCTTCATAGTCTCTAGCTTAGATTTTTCAAATAATTCATGGACAATCATCTTGGAGAATGAATGGTTCTACCTTAGCATTAGGTACCATTAAGTACATAATAAATGTTAAGGTAGGATTTGGACATTGAATTTCCTGTCTACAAATCCAGAGCTCCATTTATTAAACCACCTAGTTTCTCTTCTCACTAGATCTTATTTTGGCTCTAAAGATCTGGGTTTGAATCAAGTGTTCTTCTTGGTTTGTCCCTCTCAATTATGTGGCCCCAGCCCAGTCTTATTAATTCTTCATCTATGGAGCCTATTTTTCTGCTTAAAGGTCCCTGTATTTTTCCCTAGGTCTTTATTCTCCCTTGCTTACCACTGCTTTCCCTTACCATTACCATCTGTTCCTTGACTTTATCTGGTTTAATTACTTATGTATTTTCTGCACTATGAACATGGTTTTAACTGACTCTAAGTAAATTAATTACTTACCAGTAGTGACATATTTATTATCAATTGCACAATTGCTTTATGTAGTTTTGGTAAAACATTACTTCAAGTGTAAAATATGTCTAGTAAAGAAAGAATTACCCATGCTAATAAACATATTTGACACAAACCATTATTTACTGTGCTTCGAGCTGGTGTTTGTCAAAAAGCCTCAAGTCATTTCATTTTTGCTATGGATTCATAGTTACATAGTTGTGTAATTTAGTCATTCATTATTGTCAACCTACCCTTGTCCTTGCCTTAAAACAAAGAAAGCAGCTTAGCTTTGGGGGAATGTTCTTCTGGATGCCTTTCTAATTTGGAAGGGAAAAGCCTAATATTTCATGCATACATACAATGTCAGAGCTGAAAAAGGCCTTGGGGGCACCCAGGTCAACTCTCTTATATTACAGATGAGGAAACATAAACTTGGGGACAGAGAGAAAGATTGCTCACCCATGATTATACTGGGTTTTAGTGAAACAAACAGAATGAGGATCCAAATGTCTTAAGCCTCAAGTTCACAGATTTTACCATATCATGTGGTCTCTCATATTTTCCAGAGCTGAGAATAAATTGGAGGAAAATATTGAACAAGAGAAACCTATAAATTGGGGATGGCTAATCAAATTGTGGTATATGAATAAAAAGGAATACTGTTACATCACACACAAAAAAAAAATGATGAAAGGGATTAGTTTTGAAAAACTTTGGAAAACTTGTATTAACATAAAGTGACCTGTTAAGATTTTAACTTAAAAAGATCAAAGTCTTCCACTGGCCTCCAGAGCTATCTCCAGTTGTCTTGATTTGTGAGACTAGTGACCTTGGATAGCCTTCCCTCACTTAAACCCAATTCACTTGTATATCATGGTATAGCTTCCTTCATAACATGGTCTTTTTTGAGAATGAAGGGCAAACAGCAACAGCAAGTGAATTGAGTAGGGCCAGAACAATTTCTATCATAACAGCAGCATTGTAAAAAAAAACAAAAACAAAAAACAAAAAAAACTTAGAAAGATTTAAGAATTCTGAAACGATCCTGTTTCCATGGGATTCATGATGAAAATTGCAATTCAGCTCATGACAAAGAAGTTATGGATTAAAATTGTAGAATGACGCCTAAATTGTTAGGGCCAAATAAAGGCTTTCTTTCTTTCTTTCTTTCTTTCTTTCTTTCTTTCTTTCTTTCTTTCTTTCTTTCTTTCTTTCTTTCTTTCTTTCTTTCTTTCTTTCTTTCTTTCTTTCTTTCTTTCTTTCTTTCTTTCTTTCTTTCTTTTTTAATTAGGAGGATTTACGAGGGAAAGAACATAAATACTTGTTAACTGGGGGAAATTTAAGTATATTAAAGAACAGCAAATGTACTGTTAATTTTTAAATTTTTTATTAAAGCCTTTTATGTTTTTCACATCACAATCATATATCCAGATATCACTCACCTACCGAGAGAAAAAAAATATTCAGCAAAGTTGATTCATAAAGCAGCTGTCTCTGTTGATGATGCTATTCTAGTGACAGTTCAGAGAGTTGTGGGAATCCCCTTCTTGGTTGGAGGTGCAGGTCCAATGTAAAAGAATTCATGAACCTAAGTTCTCTTTGCACCATTATGCCAAGAATGCCCCTTTCTCCCTTTTGACCCCAGAAATACATGTTTTCCTTCAAAAGTTAGCTCAATTAACTTTTATAAGAAGCTTTTATTGATCTCCACAGCAGCTAGTACCCACTTTCTCTCAAAAGTATCTTATATTCATTTCATATATATTCTTTATATAAACTATCCCCCAAATCTTAATTTTAAGATTAAAAAGTTTAAAATTATACATATACATTTGGGACACTATCCATATTTATATTTATTCATATTATCTCCCCTATGAGAATACCAGTTCTTTTGCCTTAGAAATAGATTTGCCTTAAAAAGGCCCAGTCTGGAAAATGTGCCTTCTCTTAGACTCTACTGCTTCCTTTACTCTGCATCTTCTCATACTAATCTTTCTGTCTTTCTCTAAATTAGATTGATGTAAGGGCCCTTTAAATGGGCGGGCACAGCACAACAGAAGATTTGAGTGGCCCAGAAGTATTCTTTGGGGATATAGGACGCCCTGTGGGTGGGATCTTAGCCATATTGAGAGCTTTGTAATGGGTGAAGGCTCTGTAGCTGGTTGGCTGTGTGTGTGACCTCACAGGCCCTTTATAAGCCCACTGCAGACAGCAGTCACTCTCTTTAACTTGGCGCTCTTTAACCTGGCTCCCTAGCCTGGGGTAGCCAAGTCAAGCCAAGCTGATGGATAACCATGAGAGGTAAGAAGTTTGGTAGTGAACACATGGGTCTTCAGACCAGGTGTTCATTAGGGAACTAACAAGTCAGGGCATCAAGTCAGGGCATTATGTGAGTAGGTATAATAAAGGCTTTTAAGATTACATGTGACTGTTCTTGAGTGTGCTACCGGTTATTAAACTACTATTCAAGAAATTGTGGGCAGAGACCTTTGAAGGCCTCAGAGGAGGCGAGCAAGGTAGAGTTGACATTGCAAAGGTCAGTGGTCAAAGGTACTCTGTTGGGCCTAGGACAGACTGGTAATAGTAACTGCCAGGAGTGCATGTTACAGATTGACATTTGATAACATTTACCATTTCTTTGTTAAGTTTCTTTTTCTCATTATATTTACTTTCAAAGTTTCTGTCCAGTTCCTGATTTCTTTTTTAATTAAATTGATGTGCATTTTTTCTACATTTAAATTTTAAAGTAGTTTTTAGCATTTGTTTTTAAAATTTTGACTTTCAATTTTTTTCCCCTTCATCCCTCTCTATTCTCTTTATTGATCTGGCAAGCAATTTGATGTAGGCTATACATGTGTAGTCTTATAAAATAAAACATAGACAAAAAAAAAAACCCAAGCAAACCTCAAGAGAAATAAAGTTTATAAAGTATGCTTCAAACTGTATTCAAAACCATTAGTTCTTTCTCTGAGCATTTTTCATCATTAACTCCTTCAGAGTTGTCTTAAATCATTGTATTGATGAGAGTAACTAAGTCATTTATAGATGATCATGGTACAATATTGCTGTTACTTTGTACACAAAACATTTCACTTTGCATCATATCATATTAAGTCTTTCCAGGTTTTTCTGAGAGCATCTTGCTCATCATTTCTTATAGAACTGAAGTAGCTCAGATGAAATGCAAGAAGTGTAGTTAGAAAATTCACTCCAAAAGTTCACATGGATTATTTCTGCCTGTTATGGGCCAGAACTTGAAACAAAGTACTAAGTCACTGGAATGGATGCTTATGTACTTAGTACTTATTAAAATTCACACCTTTAAGACAGCATATATAAGCTAGGAGCCTCAACTAGGATTGACTTTGGGAGATTCACAAGTCAGAAGCCCACAAGCCCATTGTCTTGGAGGTAGAGTCAGATTCATTCCAACTTCTACCTTTGTGCTGGCTGGAGGCTTTGGATTCAGATGGAGCTAGAGGCTGAAGCTGGGAGAGGCAAAGGACTAGCAGCAAGAGTTCTCAGAACCAAGGAGAGAGATAGGTCACTAAGAAAACTAACTGGGCCCCAGGAAGGAAATAAGACTTAAAAGAAGAAAATAAAGGATCTGGACTTTAATACCTATCTGAATTTGAGGTGATTATTACACTGAACTGAAACCAAGGCTGCCTCAGAGAACTTTACAATTTAGAGAAGAGAAAATCACGTTTTGTCACCCAAATCTGGGACAGACATGATCCTGATTTCAGTGGAAAAGCCTCCTCGACTCAGAAATTAGGGTGAGTACAAAAACAGACAAGGAAACTTTGTTAAAAGGGCTAAACTAGTATTTCAGCTAAAATGGGACAGATGTTTAGAAAGCAGCCTTCTTTTCCAATTCAAGAAAAATGTGTTGAAAACTTGGTCAGACTGATAAAAAATCAAGGTTTAATTGTAACCTGAGAGGAGATCACTGAACTTTTAGAAACTGTATAGTACACATCTCCTTGATTATCTAAGGAAAAAGAATTGGATTCAAATGAGTGGAAATTAGTAGGTGGGCAACTAGGTGAATACTATAATTCCAATTCAAACTCACTTTCCAAAAATACACTTTATACATACAATTTAATACAAGCGGCTTTAAGAAATTATATAAGTATTAGAATAAGGAAAAAGAAGAAAGAGCAAAAGGGGGAGATGCCAACTAAACTAGGTGAAAAGGATGAAGAATTAACTAAGAATGGAGTTAAGTACAATTCTGAGTGTGGTCCTTCACAACAGGAACATTTCCCATATCCCAACCTGTTAGGATTCTTACAAAGTGCTAAGTCATTGGAATGGATATAATTATCTAATTTAGCATGGTACTTAACAATTCTCTAGTTCAGTAGTATATTTACTAGAATTTCATGAGATTCACACCTTTAAGAAAGCATACTTTTAAGGAACTCCCACAAGCCCATCTCTAGGAGGAAGAGTCTGATTCATTCCCATGTCTACCTCCGTGCTGGCTGGAGACATTGAGGAGGATGAGAGGCTGGAAGCTGAAAGACTAACCTTTGGATTTGGAGACATTTGGACAAGAGCTCTCAAAAGTCAAGAAGAGAGATAGGCCTCTACTAAAGCTAACTGGGCCCCAAGAAAAGATTCAGGATTTTAAAGGACACAATATAGGATCTGGACTTTAACTCCTGGCTGAATTTTGGCATTATTGAAACTGAACTGAAGCCAAGGCTGCCTCCAGAAGCTCCTCAAGAATCCTGCTCCCAGAGAACGATTATAATTTAGAGAAGCAGAACATTACATTTTGGCGCCTGAACATGGGACAGACAAGATTCTGATTTCAGTGTAAAAGCCTCTGATCCTGGAAAGTCTCTTTGACCCAGAAATTAGGGTGAGTAACAAGGAAACTTTGTTAAAGAGCTAAAGTAGAATTTCCGCAAAATGGGGCAAATTTTTAGAAAACAACCTTTTGTTCAAGGAAAATGTTTAGAGAGCATTGTCAAGGATTGATTATAATTTTGGAGGAGATCACTGAACTTTTAAACTGTGCAGTTCATATGTCTTTGTTTTTCTATGGAAAAAGAATTAGATCTAGAAGAATGGAAATTAGTAGGAGAGGAATTTTGTCAATACTACAACAAAAATGGATCTGACTCAATTTCCAAAGATACATTACAAACATACAATATAATACAACTGACTTTAGGAAATTATATAAGTTATAGAATAAGGAAAAAGAAAAAAGAAAGAAAGAAGGGGAGGAGTCAACTAAATTAGGTGAAAAGTACGAAGAATCAGATAAGAATTCACAGCAGAAAAAATTATATAATTTCCAATCCCCTGATGTACCTCCCTCAATTAACCCTTCATGGGTGGAAGGAGAAGGAGAAAGGAGAGAGGCAGTGACACAAACAGAATCGCCTGTAAAGCAGCCTATGACAAGATTAGAAAAAGCATTGATTAAGGCTAAGAGAGAAGGACAGGATGTAAGTTATTTTATAGATGCATATCCTGTGATTAAAGAGCTTGACTCTTCAGGTCAAAAAAGGAGAAGATACACTCCTTTTGATCTGGAAAAAATTAAGGATTTGAAAAAAGGTTACACTCTTTATGGGGTTACATCATCTTATGTTAAGATGTTACTGGATAATTTGTCTTATGAAATCCTAACCCTTAGTTAGTTAGTCCATATAAAGAACATGTTTAGAACCTGGACAAAACTTGTTGTGGTTTTCAGAATATCATGAATTGTGTAGGATTCAAGCTTAACGAAATAGGCAAACAGGAGTTAATATACAAATCACTTTTGACCAACTAGCTGGTGAAGGTCAGTATGCAAGAGAATTCAGAACAGATTAATTACTCCACAACAGCTTATGAACAGATCACCATTGCTGCAACAAAAGGTTGGGATTCCCTCCCCTTTGTGCTGGCTGGAGGCTTTGGATTCAGATGGAGCTGGAGGCTGAAGCTAGGAGAGGCAAAGGGCTAGCAGCAAGAGTTCTTGGAACCAAGGAGAGAGATAGGCCTCTAAGAAAGCTAACTGGGCCCCAAGAAGGAAACAAGACTTAAAAGAAGAAAATAAAGGATCTGGACTTTAATACCTATCTGAATTTGAGGTGATTATTACACTGAACTGAAACTAAGGCTGCCTCCAGAAGCTCCCCAAGAAACCTGCTCCTTATATGTTTGGAGAAGAACATTACATCTGTCCAACCTGTGACAAAGCATTCTGATCTTATATTGGTCTGATCAGCCACAGTTGGACACACTGTATCTTGATTCTAATATAACAATGTCATTTTGGTCCTCTTGGAGAATGAAGAACAACAACCAGAATTCAATCATAATCACAATTTGTTTAATCATTCCCAATTAATGAGCATTCCTTCAATTTCCAATAATTTGCCCTCAGAAAAAAGTTGCTATGAATATTTTGTACATATAGGTCCTTTTCTGTAGAGAGCTGAAACTCTGAAAAATGATGGCTCTCCTCATGATTGGTGCTTGCTGAATGCTTGGCGGTGAGGTAATCATAGGCAAGGATGGTAGGGTTGAGGGAGAGAAGTCAGAGGCATTTGGCAACAGAATGAAGAGGAGAGAGGCTGGATACATCTTTGGTAAGCCACAGGACAGCTTGCCTTCTTCCTTCATTTCTCTCCCTAAAGACCAAGGACTTTGACTTATCCTGACTCTGGCTGATCCTAAGGCCTGCCAGGGAGCTAGCCCATACTTTACATTTGGTGCCTAACTTGAACTAAAGACTGTAATTTCAGTGAAGAAGTCCCTGTGACCAGGAAATAGGGTGAGTATTAAAATAGACAAACAGGGAACTTTGTCAAGGGCTAAACTAGTAACTTTCCTTTTCTAGCTGAATGGGGAAAATATTAGGAAAAGATTTCACCCCCACCCCCACCCTGAGGGAGCTCTATAGAAAGCATACTTAGACTAATGAAGAGGGAAGTTTGCTTGTAATTTGGGAGCAGATTGGTAAACTCTTGGAAACAAAGAGTTCGCTGGTTCTCACTCTCACAGCCCAGCTACAACTCTGCCTACACCCAAGCAGACTCTTGACACTCCCCCATCAACTTCACCTTCCTAGGTGGAGGGAGGAGGAGGAATGGGAGGGGAAGTGATATCACCAGCACCTCCCTACCCAGTAACCACCTCCCCTATGACTCCATTGCAAAAAGCACTACTTAAAGCCAAAGAGGAAGCACAGAATACAGCTTATTTGAGAATAGAACTGTATCCTGTGACTGAATAGCTTAACTCTTCAGGTCAAGAAAGGAGAAGATACACTTCTTTTAATCTAGAAATTATCTAAGACCTGAAAAATACTTGCACTCTTTATGGGGCTATATCATCTTATGTTAAAATGTTATTACAGAATTTGGCTTATGAAAATTTAACCCCTAGTGACTAGAAATCTATAGCAAGGACATGCTTAGAACCTGGACAAAACTTGTTGTGGCTTTCTGAATATAGTGAACTCTGTAGGATACAAACCCAATGAAATAGGCAAACTGAAGTTAATACACCAATGATCAACTAACAAATTTAGATCATTATGCATACACTTCAGCACAGATTAATTACCCCATAGAAGCATATGAGCAAATTGCTTTTGCTGCTATCAAAGCATGGGGTACTCTCCCAGAAAAGCAAGACAGAGGGGAAGCCTTCACAAAAATAGAGCAAGGTCCAAATGAGCCTTTGCTGATTTTGTGAGACTTCTGCAGATAGCTATCATACAAACTACTGGTGAAAATGAGCAATAGAAATTATGATAAGACAACTTGCTAAATAAAACGCTAATGAGGTTAATAGAAGAATTATACTAGGATTACACAAAGATGTTCCTTTAGAGGAGATCATGAGATGCTGTGCCACAGTGGGCACAAATACCTTTTATATCCAGGATATGATGCAGACTTCTCAAGATCCAAACATGGGAAGACAGGGTTCCTTTTGGCAAGGGACTTGCAGAGAGACTTGTCAATGCTTTCAATGTGGTAAAGTAGGGCATTTGAAAGCTCAATGTTGGCATAGAGACAAAGTGAGAAAACAGGGTGGGAGAACAAGGTCTAATATCCCATGTCCAAAATGCAACAGAGGCTTCTATTGGGCATCAGAATGTAGATTGATTCAGGGAAATGGGATGGAGGGCCCAGCCCCAGGTCCCAAAGCAAAAAATACTTGGGTCATGATAGCAGTCTTGCTACACTTAGAGAGTCTTTAGAAGTTCAGTCTTCAGACATGACCAATCAGCCAAGAAGCAATCTGATAGGAGAAAGGTATTGCATAATCAATCATTCAGGAAGCAATCTGATGGGAAAAAAGTATTACAATTTGGGAGAATAAAGTTGTATTCACCTGGGACTACTGAGATATCCCCTGAAGAGATGAAATCTGTTCCTTTCTAACCTATGGATCCATTGTCTCCAGGCATAGTAGGCTTGACCATTTCACCTCCCAAGAGTACTTACAAAACAGTGTTCATCCATACACTGATATGGGAAACTGGGGAATGTGTAGATAATATCCCAGTTACTAATACAAGTAGACAATGCATGACTTATCAATCAGGAGAAGTAATAGCATCAGGTTTACTGATACAGATTCTTAATAGGCAATTTGGTGATAGTTGCCCAAATTTTGACTCCCAACAACAGAATCCAGGAATATTCTAGATAGCAGCTGTGACAGCTGGCCAACCTATGCTCACTATCTATATAAATGGCATGCCATTAGAAGGATTAGTAAACACAGGTGCAGATCGTATAGTCATAAGAGGGGTCAAGTCTCAGTCACTGGCCAAAGATTATGGCAAACATCTACATGCCTGGCATAGGACGCTCGATAGCAGCTGAAGTTAGTGCTACCGAGATGGTATATTTGATGGTGAAAGAGGAGTTTTTACTCCTTTTAAAGTTGAAAAATTCCCCATCAATCTGTGGGGAAGAGACATTTTACATATTAGGATTACAATTGAGTACTCGGTTTTTTAGGCAGGGCTGCTGTTGAAGGATTGCCAATATTCTCACCTGTTCCTATTCAAAGGAAAACTGATACACCAGTGTGGATAAAACAGTGGCCCTTAGGTAGAGATAAAATTCAGGCCTTATTAGATATACTATAGGAGCAACTTGACCAAGGACATTTACAACCTTCTCTAAGTCCTTGGAATTACCTTGTATTTGTTGTAAGAAAGAAATCTGGAAAATGGAGGATGTTGACTGATTTAAGAAAAGCAAATGAATGGGAACTCTTCAGCCTGGACTTCCATTTCCTACTCAATTGCCTAGAGAATGACCTCTTTAGGTTATAGACATTAAGGATTGTTTCTATTATATCTCTCTGAATAAGGAGGATATGAAAAGATTTGCCTTTTCAATGCTCAGTGTTAGCTTAGCTGAGCCTTATAAAAGATATAAATAGACAGTTTTGCCACAGGGAATGAAATATAGCCCTACTATATGTGGCTGCTGCTCTTACTCCAGTAAGAAAAGCATTTCCAAAAGTTTTGTTGTTACATTACATGGTAATATTGCGATGAGCACCTGAGGAACAAATGTTAGAAGCATGTCTACAAAAGACCATGGAAACACTAAGGAACTACAAGTTTCATATAGCTCTAAAAAAATTGAAAGACATGCTTCTTTTCAATATTTAGGATATGAAGTATACTCTAAGGTGCTTATAGTACAAAAACTTTCCTTAAGAACAAAGAAACTAAACACCTTAAATGACTTTCAGAAATTGATAGATATCCAATGGATGCATCCAGTGTTAAGCTTGATTACCAATCAATTACAATCATTATATGACATTTTAAGGGGAGAGAATGCCTTAAATTCACCACGCCAGTTTATAAAAGAAGCTCAAGAGACTTTGAGAAAAGTTGAACTGGCTTTATCCAATGTGATTGAAAGAGTCACTCAAAAACCCTTGGAAATATCAGGTTTTCCTACAAAAGAGACACCCACAACAGTCTTTCATCAAGGAGACAGTGTGATAGAGTAGGTGAACCTCCCAGCACAACCATAACAAAGCCTTACTCTTTACCCAGTGCTTGTGGCTAGAATTTTATTAAAGGCCATTAAGCAAGCAGTACAATTATCTAGAATAAGACCTGACAAGATATACACCTTTTATACCAAATGCACAAATTAATATATGCTGTGAAACCATCCCAGAATGGCAAATTTTATTGGCCATAACTCCAAATTTCACACACAGGTCTCCATTAAAGATAACTAGACTATTACATAATTGAGAATGGATTCTTGAAGAAAAGGTTTCTAAAGTTCCTTTTAAAGGACCACCTAGGCGGAGCCAAGATGGTGGAGAAGCTAGACAGAACTTTCTAAGTTTTCTAATTCCCTTTATTTATTCAGCCTCAAAAACAGGACTTGACTGGTAAAATCCACAAAGATTGGAAATACAGAAACTTACCAGCAGAAGAGAATCTGGAATATCACCAGAAAAGGTTTGACCTGAGGTGGTGGGAGCAGATCAGCTCAGAGCAGGGAGAGAAATGGGAGTGGGGTGGCCTCTGTAGTTGGAAGGTTTACACAGAGCTCTCTGCTGTAGCCTGACTGCTTGCTTTGGTGGTGGAGTAGGGGACCAGCAGAGAAGTTGGAGGCTGGGGTAGTGGGTATGCTGAGGGACGCCAAAGCCCGAGAGACTCTGGCTGTGCCCACCCAGGACTGGAAGTGACCTAGCACAGACCATAACACAGCTCTTCACGGCATTCGGCAGCGAGGGGCTCGTGGGGGGCAGTCACACACAGCAGGGGCACAACCCAGGGCAGCCTTTCATCTGTATAGTGAGGAGCTCACTGGGGATAGTGGAATTTCCCCAGCCCTACTGGGCTCGCCCAGCCAGGGACACTTCCAAAATGTGAGGAACAGGATGATCACAAATACTCAAAGTGAGCATTTTTGAGGGGGCAGTGATACTTTTGCTCCTTAACCATTAGCCCCAAGGCTGTCACTAATCCTCACAGCGGGGCTCCTAGTTGGGCACTTACACAGGCCAGCCTTGATACCCAGGCTGTGTGAGCTTCCCTGTGGAGCTCTTCCCAGAGCCCTCCTGCGGCTCAGCCCTTCCTTGCAGCCCATTGAGAGGGCAAATACTGCCCATAAACCCATCCTTGCTCTGCAGAGGAAGTTGGTAATCTCCTTGCCCTGAAGGCAGACCCTGAAGGCTTAAAAAAAAATGAGCAAAAAAAAAATGAAGAAAACAATTGAAAGCTTCTATGCAGAAAGAGAGCTGGTTTCCAAACCTGAAGAGGCTAATAGAAGACAGCCTCCAGACAATGCCCCAAATAACACTCTCCTAGAAGAAACTATTAAAAATCTGAAGAGAGAATTAGAAGAAAAATGGAGAAAGGAAAGAGAAGTTATGCTAGAGAATAAGAATGTCCTGAAATATGAATTAAAAAAGGTAAACAACTTCCTGAAATGTGAATTGGAAAAGGTAAATAATTCACAGAAAGTGCAGGGAAACAGAATTAAGGAGTTGGAAAAGATAAAGAATTCCCAAGAAAGTAGGATTTGTGAATTGTTAAAAGAAAATAACTCACTAAAAAAACAAATTTAGTGAAATGGAAAAAAATTCCATGGAACAAAACAACTCATTTATTTATTTTTTAAAATTAATTTTATAATTATAAAAAAATGTGACAGTACATATGATGAGTAATTGTTTTTTGTAACATTATCCCTTCTATTCATTTTTCCAAATTTTCCTCTCTCTCCCTCTACTCCCTCCCCTAGATGACAGGAAATCCCATATATTTTACATGTGTTACAGTATCACCTAGATACAATATATGTATGTAAATCCAATTTTCTTGTTGCATGTTAAGTATTAGGTTCTGAAGGTATAAGTTACCTGGGTAGATAGACAGTAGTGCTAACAGTTTACATTCAATTCCTAGTGTTCCTTCTCTGGGTGTAACTGTTTTTTTACTTTCAATTTTAATAATCTCACTTTTTATTTTTAGAATTTGTCTGGGGGTTTTTAATTTGTTCCTTTTCTAGCATTTTTAGTTGTAAGCCCAATTCATTGACCTTTTCTTTCTCTATTTTATGCAAGTAGGCCTCTAGAGATATAAAACTTTCCCTTATTACTGCTTTGGCTATATCCCACACATTTTGGTATGAAGTCTCATTATTGTCATTTTCTTGGGTGAAGTTATTAATTATGTCTATGATTGGCTGTTTTACTCAATCATTCTTTAGTATAAGGTTATTTAATTTCCAATTATTTTTTGGTCTATTTTCCCCTGGATTTTTATTAAATGTAATTTTAATTGCATTGTGGTCTGAAAAGGATGCATTTACTATTTCTGCCTTATTGCATTTGATTTTGAGGTTTTTATGTCCTAGTATATGATCAATTTTTGTATAGGTTCCATGAACTGCTGAGAAGAAAGTGTACTCCTTTTTGTCTCCATTTAGCTTTCACCAAAGATCTATCATATCAAACTTTTCTAGTATTCTATTTACCTCTTTGACTTCTTTCTTATTTATTTTGTGGTTTGATTTATCTAATTCTGAGAGTGCAAGGTTGAGATCTCCCACTATTATAGTTTTGCTGTCTATTTCTTTTTGCAGATCTCTTAATTTCTCTTTTAAGAATTTAGATGCTGTACCACTTGGTGCATATATGTTTAATATTGATACTGCTTCATTATCTATGCTACCCTTTAGCAGGATATAATGCCCTTCCTTATCTCTTTTAATTAGATCAATTTTTGTTTTTGCTTGATCTGAGATGAGGATGGCTACCTCTGCTTTTTTGGCTTCACCTGAAGCATAGTACATTCTGCTCCACCATTTTACTTTTATTTTGAATGTATCACTCTGTTTCAGGTGTGTTTCCTGTAAACAATATATAGTAGGATTCTGGCTTTTAATCCAGTCTCCTAACTGCTTCTTCTTTATGAGGGAATTTACCCCATTCACATTTATGGTTAGAATGACTAATGCTATATTGCTTGCCATCCTGTTAACTCCTGCTTCTGCTTTTCTCCTTTCCTTCCTTCTTACTCCCCTCCCAGTATTAAACTTTTGAACACCACTTGCTTTTCACAGCCCTCCCTTTTTAGTATCCCTCCCCACCTTAAAGTTCCTCTTCCTATTTTACCTCTTTTTCTCACAATTTCTATATTCCCTTCCCCTTAGCTTACTCCTTCCCTCTCACTTTTCAATGAAGTGGAAGGAGTTTCACCATTAATCGAATATGTCTATTGATACACACTATGTTCGCCCCCCTCCTGTCTTTCTCTCAGATATAACAGGTTACCTTTGCCTCTTCATGAGATGTAGTACCACCACTTTCCCCTTTTTTATGATATAATTTCCTTTCCACCTCTAGTTCCTAGGATAAATTATACATGTGTTCTTTACATATCTTTTATGGCAGAAATATACTTCTCAAGATTTCTTTTTACCTTTTTAGAAATATCTTGACTTCTGCATTTGAAGATCAAACATTTTGTGTAGATCTGGTTTTTTCATCAAGAATAGATGGAATTCATTTATTTTGTTAAATGTCCATCTTCTTACCTGGAAAACAATGCTCATTTTTGCTGGGTAAGTTATTCTTGGCTGCATACCAAGTTCCTTAGCCTTTTGGAATATCATATTCCAGGCCCTTCATTCCTTTAATGCTGATACTGCTAGATTCTGGATTATCCTTATTGTGGCTCCTCCATATCTGAATTGCTTTTTTCTAGCAGCTTCCAGTATTTTTTCCTTTGTCTGATGGTTCTTGAACTTGGCCACTATATTTCTTGGCGTTTTGATTTTAGGGTCCCTTTCAGTAGGTGATCAATGAATTTTTTCAATGTCTATTTTACCCTCTGTTTCCAAAACGTCTGGGCAGTTCTCTTTGATAATTTCCTGGAAAATAGTGTCCAGGCTCTTTTTTTCCTCACATTTTTCAGGGAGTCTGATTATTCTCAAATTGTCTCTTCTGGATCTGTTTTCCAGGTCTGTTTCTTTCCAATAAGGTACTTTACATTCTTTTCAATTGTTTCATTTTTCTGATTTTGCTTGACTACTTCTTGGTTTTTCCTTGAGTCATTCCTTTCTACTTATTCCATTCTAATTTTCAATGATGTATTTTCTTCACTCACTTTTTTTTATATTTTTTTCTAATTGTCCAATTGAGTTTTTATCTTCTATGGAATTTTTTTCCATTTCATCAATTTTATTTTTTAGAGAGCTGTTTTCTTTTTCCAGCTCACTAATCCTGTTTTTCTTGGAGTTGTTTACCTTTTCTAATTCACTAATCTTGTTTCTCAATGATTTGATTTCTTTATCCACTCTGTCTTTAAATGTGTGGGATGACTTCTCCAGACTTTCTTGCCAAGCTTCCCTTTCTTTTCCCATTTCTCTTCTAGCTCTCTTGTGAGAGCCTTTTTGATTTCCTCTATGAGAGTATTGAGGAGCAGATCATATCCTCCTTAGGGGATTCCTCTATAGACAATCTGCTTTTAGTCTGCTTTTAGTCTCCTCAGTATTTGAAGTCTGCTCTCTCTCCATACAGAAGCTGTCAATGGTTAGAGCCCTTTTAAATTTTTTGTTCATTTTGTCAGAGTGGGAATCGAAGAAAACAAATTGACAAGAGAAACAATTGGTCTGCTTTTTTGGGGGAATGGGGCTGTTCTACAGAGTGCGGGAGACAGTAGCGAGGCACTAAAAGGACAGCAATGGCTGTACTGCGTCTGCCCTCTGAGGCTCTAAGAATGCTCTGAGTCTCTCCGGGTGGGGGTGGGGGTGGCTGAGTCCTGAGGGACACTAGCTTTCCAGGGTTTTATTCTTCACCTCCAGTGTTTACACCCTCTCTGCTGCTCCTGGCTTGCTGCCAAGATGGAACATCCACACTGGGGTAAAAGTCTTTTCGCAGAAGTGGAAGAGATTGCACCCTTCCCCCCTCCAGTCTGAGCTGTGTGAGTTGCCTGCCTCACTCTTGCTATCTGCCCTCAGTCTGCTCCCAGTCTGTTCTTCCCCTCCTCCGAGCAAACACAGACCTTCTCTGGCAAAATTCAAGGATGTCTTTTGTTGGTGATTATTTGTGGGTTTCTTTTCCGGTCAAGCATTAATTCCGAGGCTTGTCATGAAGTAAGTCCTGAGAGAAAACGCAGAGGTCAAACAGCTGTCTGCCTCCACGCCGCCATCTTGGCCAAAAGTCCTAAAGTGACTCTTAACTTTAAATCTTCAGAGGTTATGTTATTCAACCACTCAAAGTAATCCCATGTCTTCCTAATAATATTATTTATTTAAAATCTTCACACTTGTTTTAGGGAAAAGCTTGGGCCCATTAAATGCACCATGCATCTTTTCCTCTTTTTTCCACCATGTATTTTTTCAACAGGTAATTTAACCTAATTTCCTCCTCTATCCAGCTCTGATGTAAATTTATCAACCATCTAAAATTTATATGCTGATGGATGAATCCTATAAATTGTTCATTCAGTTAGTTACATGGACCAAAACAAAGTAGATTAAGAATGTATATTGTTATTGTTTTCTTAAAAGTATTTTATTTTTCCAAATACATATAGTTTTCAACATTTATTTTTGTAACACTTTGTGTTCCAAATTTTTTTTCCCTCCTTTCCCTCTTTTCTCCCCAAGATAGCAAGCAATCTGATGTAGGTTAAACATGCACAATTCAAATATATTTCCATATTTGTTATGTTATGCAAGAAAAATCACACCTACTATGGCAATTAGATGGTCCAATAGATATGCCATAATAGATAGAATACCATAAAGCACCAGCTCTGAAATCAGGAGACCTTGAGTTCAAATCCAGCCTCAGACACTTAATACTTGCTAGCTGTATAATCCTAGGAAAGTCACTTAACCCCAATTGTCTTGTCCCCACCTCCACCTCCCCCAAAAAATCAGATTAAAAAAAAAAGGGGGAAAAATCTCACCTGAAGGGTAAAAATAAGAAAAAAATAAGAAACAAACAAACAAAAAAGGGTGAAAATACCATGAGAAATGAAACAAACAAACAAAAAGGTAAATTTTTTTTCCTCTCTACTGTGTTATCTCAAGTGTCATATAGGACAAGAACTAGGTGTCTTGAATCACATTCATTACTCCTTCCATGGTATCTTCCCTTATATATTTCACTCCAACATAAGTATTATCAATACAGGGAAGTCTGAGTGAGAAATAATATTGGGACATAATTTTCCCTCATGTATGAAGCCCAATCATTAAGATAAAGTCAGTGAGCCCCCTAATGTATTGATTAGTCCTAAAGCCTTGAAAATTCAGCTGTTTCTAATTAATTCTTTGTGCCTGGTACTAGCAACAGGACTTTGTCACACTGATTGTAGCATACTATATTGTGTGTTTTTCACATTCAGTCAAAATGGTGATCTCATGCAGGGACAATTCTATGATCCAGAACAATTGGGTAGCTTTGACCTCTCCTACCTGGACAAAATTAACCCTTTGAAAGCCATAAGTAAACCTCATTTTTCAAACACAGCATCTCCTTTAGGCTGACTAATGACCACAATTCACAAAATAGACAAAAGTCCTTAGTTTGAGTTTCTGTGGACTAAGCTTTGTTTTGTTCCAAAAGCAACAGCACATAGTGAATTTGACACTGGAATTATATAACCCAAAAGACTGGGGTTCAAATTCTGTCAAAGATATTTACTCTTTGAGTGTCACTACAAGTCACTTAACCTTTGTGGGAGTCACTTTCTTCACTTATACAATTAGAGGATTAGATTCTGTCATCATTAACATCCCTTCCAGCTCTAAATCTATGGCTTACCTTATATGCCTGTCTTTCAAATGTTTCATTATTTAGAAGAAATAGATATTAAAAGATTGGGGGTTGATACAGTTCCTGTAAAAATCTCCTCAAAGTACAGTATGTTGTTGCTGGCTTGGAAGCACCATCATTGTGTGCATAAATACCTCCATATGCTAACACTTTAGACTGCTCCATAAAGACCTGTTCTAACTGGGATATGCTGCTGGAACATCCTCAGCAAGCTCACCATGCCAGAAGGCAGGATGTGTGTAAAGCCATGTTTGCAATGGAGAGGAAATGTGAACTTTGCCAACTCTGTGCTTTAACAGCGGAGAAAAGTTTCTTTACCCTTCTTATTCTAACTCAGCCTAAGGACTGAACTTTTGCACAGATAAATAGATCCTCATGGTGAGTAGAATAGGTCTTGGGAGAAGAGGCTCTTTCTATTTCTGTGTGTGTGCGTGTGTGCGTGTGTGTGTGTGTGTGTGTGTGTGTGTGTGTGTGTGTGTGTGTGTATGTCTGAGCAAGAGAAACAGAGACAGAGATAGAGAGGAGAAAAGAGAAGAGAGAACATGTGTTTAAGAGATAATGTATAAGAGAATATATGTAGAAAGAATGTGTATCAGGTAGATAAAAAATGAGTATAAATAAGAGAATTTCTGTATGGGATAGAATGTGTCTAAGGAAGGGAAAGTTATCTGCAAGAGAGACAAATGTAGATCTGTTATGTGGAATAACACTTGTGATTGCAAGTCTCTAGTACTGATTCAAAATGACCAAATTTGCTCAATGAATTTCATAGGACATGATGTTTCTATCAAGTTTAAGGGCTTTCTGGATCCTTTCTGACACCCCACACCCTCTAGTTGTTAATTCTTCCCTATAAAATTATTTTTATCTCTATTTTGTATATGTTTCATCTGAGTACTTTTTTTACCTCAGCAGAACTGAAACTTCTTGAAGGTAGGGACAATTTCAGTTTAATTTTTGAATCCCAAGATGCTAACACAATTCCTTATGAATTATTAAATGTTGGTAGAGACAGCATGTCTAGTGGGAAGGACACTGGATTGGAAACCTGACTCTGTTACTATGTTTATTGTTGTACAATCATTTTCAATTCTTTATGACTTCATTTAGGTTTTTTTCTTGGCACATAGTGGAATAGTTTTCTCTTTCCTTCATTTTACAAATGGGGAAAATGAGGCAAGCAGAGTCAAGTGACTTATCCAATGAATCTGAACTGATGAAGATGAGTCTTCCTGACTCCAACCTGGCACTCTATTCATTGAACTATCTGGCTACCCTGTTTGATCATGGGCAAACAACTTAATCTTTTTTAGACATCATTTCCCTCTGCTTTTAATAAAGAAACCAAATTAAGTGACTTCTCAAGTACCTTCCAATTATTATATTCAATTTCTATGGGTCACAATATCCTCATATGTAAAATTAAAGTATTGGACCTCTAAACTATTTAGCTTTAAATAAATCATTCTGTAGTCCTTTTAGTTCTAAAGCCTATGTCCCCTAGCTTATGGCATCATCAAACTTACTTTTTTCCCCTAATGTAACAGTTTGTTAAGGTCTTGGTAGCTTGGTGAGGAAATATGATCAACTTCTCCCAATGTCTGGTAGTAAGCTTGGTGCAGAATGAAAATCAACTTCTCTTTGTGATAGGAGGGAACCATTTTGTTCAATGTAGCCATAGCCTATTTCCTTCAACTTCTATTTTAATACCATATAGTGATAGGCAGTGAACAGAATGGAGGCTCATTTTTAATGTTTATATCTCAAATTACATTCGCAATGCCCACTAACAACTTATTTTCTAATGGTATTCCTTACTAAAGAAGTCAACATCTGCCTTTTGTTATGCTAACCCACAGTTTGAAACATTAACAAGCTATTTGAGAAGAAAAAAAAAAAACCCTCTCTTTTCCAAAACTGCCTAAAGGAGACAGAGAGTAGTAAGGCTTTTGGCAAAAGACTTAAATTATCACCATTATCCATATCATCAAAAACTATTTATGTGTCCAGATATATGGTATTTTGCTGGATTATGTATAGGTAGACTGGACTCCCTCATAAATGGGCTACTGCAGTCCAGGTTCAAAGTCTTCTAGGTTCTAGATTGAAAGTATGTTTCATATCTATGATTTATGAGCTCCTATCAAGTTTTCAAATGCAAACAACAAAAACTAGTCTCTCCTAACCACAAAAATTATAGACTCTTCCACAAACTTCAACAATGCTGGTAGATGAGAAACAATTTATATTCCTAGAGTTATATTCAGCTGGAATATTTCTCACTCTGTGGGTATCACTTGCTACTCTTCTGAAAAGCTACTAATTTCACATGCTAGACTGCTTTCTTCCAGGTTCTGCTTCTGTTGGTTTTCCGTTCTAAGCTACTATAACCATATGTTGATTATCTACTAAATTTCAGTAGTGTGATTTTCTACTGCTACATGTGATATATATATGTGTGTGTGTGTGTGTGTGTGTGTGTGTGTGTGTGTGTGTGTGTGTGTGTGTATACCCTCTTCTCTAAATGGGACTGCTTAAAGCTCTTTTGGAGGAATAAGATATGGTCTCAGGGTTATTTCAGCTCTTTTGTGAATGAACTTCACAGCCTCATATAGTCAGCACATCAAGAATTCATAATTTGAAATTAATTTCTTGCATTATTTTGTCTCCTTTTCAATGGCAACTTCCCCAGAAGTTGCACCTAATATTTGGGTTGGAATGACAAAATTCCTTTCAATTGACAATATACCCTTTGAAGGTAACACTACCATGCATAGTATTTTGGAATTTCACTTGGCAAGATTTGAAGTGATGTATAGATCTGTCAAATTTTGTTCCTCATTCCTATACCTAGTATCCTAAACATTTAATTAAACAGATACTCTCTACTTTCTATGAGCTTACAAGCATAAGACAACAATATTGATGGTAGTAAACATGCTAAATGTCTTACAAATAGTATCTCATTTGATCTTTACAACAACCCTGAGAGGTGGGTGCTAATATCGCCATTTTGCAGTTCAGGAAAGTGATCAGCTAAGGGTTAATTGACTTTACCAGCATCCCAGAACTGGTAAAGTGCCTGAGGCTAGATTTGAATTCTGATCTTCCTAACTCTAAGAACTCTGAACTCTGCTTCCCCAACAAAGATGGTCCTAAAGATTGTAACAGTCAGAATCTGAGGGGAGGAAAGGACTTTATCACAAAATGCAGCAACTTTCCTATTAAACCATATTATGGTTCAAGGAGGCACAGTAATGATGACTCAAGCAAATAATTTTCAACTAAAAATTGCTTTATTTTCATGGAAAGGGCATTAGACTAGAAGTTCAAAGATCTAAGTACAAGTCTTACTTTTTTTTTCTGAGGCAATTAGGGTTAAGGGTTTAAGCCCAGGGTTACACAGCTAGGAAATGTTAAGTGTCTGAGACCAGATTTGAACTCTGTTCCTTCTGATTTCAGGCTGGTGCTCTATCCACTGCACCATCTAGCTGCTGCACAAGTCTTATATTTAATACTCACTGGCCATTTGAGCTTGGCAAGCCACTTATTTTCTTTAGAACTCAGTTTTCTGAGAACAAAGTGGGTTTAAAAACTTGTAGTCACTTACCTCTTAGGGTTGTTATGAAGTTCCCATCAGATAATAGATATAAAAATGTATTAAAAACTTCAAATTTCTATATAAATTTAAGGGGGCAATTATTTGTAATTGCTTTTTGCATAAAAGAGATAAATAAACATCTATTAAGTACCTACTATGTGTCAGGCACTATTCTATGAATTTGGGATTAAAAAAAAAGAGAGAGAGAGACAAAATTCAGTCCCTACCTTTAAAGCATCATTAATTTGATTCTCTCTCTTTCTCTGTCTCTGTCTCTCTGTCTCTCTCTCTCTGTCTCTCGTTTTCCTCTGTCTCTGTCTCTCTGTCTCTTTCTGTCTTTCTATTTTCCTGTCTCTGTCTTTGTTTCTGTCTCTCTGTTTCTCTATCTCTCTTTCACTTTCTTTTCCATGACAGTCAACTTTCCAGTAAAAAAAATCAAAGTAAGACACAGCTATCCACATGATTGTAACCAAGAGGAGAACAATGGCCCCAGAGGCCAGCTCACATAGGTCAGGGCCAGGGCCATTCCCTCTAAGGGAGTAAAAAGAAACTCAGGATTCTCATCAAATTATTTTTCCTAGAATTCCTATTGTCAGTTCCCAGTGATAATCCAGGCCAGATGAGTGAAAGGGATGACAGGAAAAACTAATAAAAGAAGTTTTTAAAGAATGCAGCTCAATCCACAGAAAGTTTCACTATTCCTTAGCTAGTAGGTTACCAAGGGTTCACTGTACAGACTGTTGTGATATATTTTTTAAGGAAAGGTAATCTATCACAGTAAAATCTTAATTAACCAACTCCTTGGGGAAAGGACGGGGTTATTAAAGGTTACCAATACATTTTTTTTCAAAATTACTTATTAAAATTATATTCAAACACTTGCCAAGTCTTATAAAGTCTATCAATCCATCTCTTCATTCATTTGTCTCTACCTATATGGCCTCCATCCAAGTTCATGCCCTCATCACTTTTCTGCTAAACCATTATGGTGAAAGGCTCTTAATTATTCTCCTAGTTTCCAATTGATCCTTTCACTCCTACATTATACATTCTATACAACTGCCAAATTATCTCCATAAAGTACCATATCACTTCACTAAGGAAGTTGTAGTGTTTTTAAAAATTATTTTATCATAAAATATTTTCAATTAGATTTTAAAAATTGTTAATAATAATTTTCTTTTAATTTTGAGTTCCAAATTCTGGCCATCTCTCTCATTCCTTACCTTTCCTTGAAAAGGCAGACAATTTGATATTGATTATACATGTGAAGTCAAGTGAAATACATTTCCATATTAGCTATGTTGTAAGAGAAAATACAAATAAAAGAAAAAAAAAGTTTTTAAAAATGTGTTTCAATCTGTTTTCAGAGTTGATCAGTTCTTTTTTTGTAGGTAGGTAGAATTTTCATTATAAGTCCTTTGGAAATCATCAGTCATATTATTGTATTGTATTTCCCAAATTAAGTGGTCCCAGATAAGCCTTTCCCAAGTGTTCTCATTCAATTGGAGATCTTGCCCAGAAACATAATCACCACCCTCTATTGGATTGAAGATTAAGTCCCTCAAACTGTTCCCAATGGCTCAAACTCCCAGTTAACTGACCTCATTCAATTGGAGATCTTATAGTCAACAGTCCTCTATTGAGTGGCTCAAATTTTCCCCCAGCCCCCTGGCCAAGGTATACCCCAAATAATCTAGGATTGGTCAAAACTATCTTCCCAGAAGTCCTAACAGGACTTCACCCACTGGTAAAGATATTTTCTTCTCAGTGTAACCCATCTTTGCTATATTCCTTGCTCACTGTCTGTCTTTTTAGTGAGCTGGCTTCTTAGTGTGAATAAATCCATCCTTTGCCACAAACCTCATTCCTATATTCATTGAAGTTTGCAAATTCTTTTGCAAAGCCTGCCACCCACCAAGGAGATCCCATGGCTGTTGCATCCCATCATTTCTATAATTCGTTCTTTGACCTATTCATTCTTTAGTATTAGATTGATTATGTTTAATTTTAATCTATACTTCCATAGCCATTAATTAAATATTATTTGTATTGCATTGTGATCTAAAAAATAGATACATTAGTATTCCTACTTTTTTTGCATTTCCTTGTGAAATTTTTATACTCCAATACATTTTTGTAAGGTACCATGTATAACTGAGAAAAGATATGCTCCATTCTATTCCTATTCAATTTTTTTCAAGGGGTCTATCATATAACTTTTCTAAGATTCTATTTATCTCCTTTATGGTTAGATTTACCTAGCTCAAATGGAGGTAGGTTGAGATCCCCTACTAGTATAGTGTCTATTCTCTCCTACAATTCATTTAACTTTTCCTTTCAAAATTTGGATACTATGCCATTTGGTGTATATGTGTAACACTGATATTAATTCATTGTCTATGATTCCTTTTTAGCAAATGTAGCTTCCCTGATGAAACATAATAGATTTTGCTTCAGCGCCTTATTTTAACTCTGTGTGTCTGTGTTTCATTTATGTTTGTTGTAAACAATATATTGTTGGATTCTGGTTTTTAATTTATTTTGTTATGGGTATGTTCACCCTATTCACATTCACAATTATGATTATTAACTGTGTATTTTCCTTTATCCTATTTTTTCTTCTGTTATCCTCTCTTCAGGGCAGCTAGATGGCACAGTGGATAAAATGTTGAGCTTAAAGTTAGGAACACCTGACTTCAAATATGGATTTAGTTTTCCTCATTTGTAAAATGAACTGGGGAAGGCAATGGCAAACCACTTCAGTATCTTTGCTGAGAAAACCACGAATGAGGTCACAGAGAGTTGGCCACAACTGAAGCAAGTAAACAACAACAACAGATCCTTCTCTCTCTGTCCCTCTTCTAAAGTCTGTTTTGCTTCTGTCCACTGCCTTCTTTTATCTGTCCTCCCTTTCATCACCCCTCCTTTTATTTTCCCTTTCCCCTCCTCCTTTTCTATTGGAAAAAAAATAGGTTTCTATTACCAATCATGTGTGTGTGTGTGTGTGTAGTTTTCTCACTCTGAAACAGTTTAAATATGAGTGGGATGTTTAAGCATTGCTTCCTCCTTCCATTTCTCTTGCTTTAAAAGCTCTTCCTTGAGTCCTTCTTTTATGTGTGATAATTTCCTCCATTCTTCTTTTCCTTTTCCTCTTCTCCCAAGGCATCCCTCTTTCTCGCCTATCCATTTTTTTTTTTGTTTTTTAATTAATAATTTTTTATTATATATATATATATTTTTTTATAATATTATCCCTTGTATTCATTTTTTCAAATTATTTCCCCCCCTCCCTCTATTCCCTCCCCCCGATGACAGGCAATCCCATACATTTTACATGTGTTACAATATAGTCTAGATACAATACATGTGTGTGAATATCATTTTCTTGTTACACAATAAACTTTAGATTCCGAAGGTACATGTAACCTGGGCAGACAGATATTAGTGCTAACAATTTACATTCACTTCCCAGTGTTTCTTCTCTGGGTGTAGCTACCTCTGTCCATCATTGATCAACTGGAAGTGAGTTGGTTTTTCTTTATGTTGAAGATTTCCACTTCCATCAGAATACATCCTCATACAGGATTGTTGTTGAAGTGTACAGTGATCTTCTGGTTCTGCTCATTTCACTCAGCATCAGTTGATTTAAGTCTCTCCAGGCCTCTCTGTATTCCTCCTGCTGGTCATTTCTTACAGAGCAATAATATTCCATAACCTTCATATACCATAATTTACCCAACCATTCTCCAACTGATGGACATCCATTCATCTTCCAGTTTCTAGCTACTACAAAAAGAGCTGCCACAAACATTTTGGCACATATATGTCTCTTTCCGCTCTTTAGTATTTCTTTGGGATATAAGCCCAGTAGTAGCGCTGCTGGGTCAAAGGGTATGCACAGTTTGATAACTTTTTGGGCATAATTCCAGATTGCTCTCCAGAATGGCTGGATTCTTTCACAACTCCACCAACAATATATCAGTGTCCCAGTTTCCCCACAGCCCCTCCAACATTCATCATTATTTGTTCCTGTCATCTTAGCCAATCTGACAGGTGTGTAGTGGTATCTCAGAGTTGTCTTAATTTGCATTTCTCTGATCAATAGTGATTTGGAACACTCTTTCATATGAGTGGATATAGTTTCAATTTCTTCCTCTGAGAATTGTCTGTTCATATCCTTTGACCATTTATCAATTGGAGAATGGTTCAGTTTCTTATAAATTAGGGTCAGTTCTCTATATATTTTGGAAATGAGACCTTTGTCAGAACCTTTGTTTTTAAAAATATTTTCCCAATTTGTTACTTCCCTTCTAATCTTGTTTGCATTAGTATTGTTTGTACAGAAACTTTTTAGTTTGATGTAATCAAAATCTTCTATTTTGTGATCAATAATGATCTCTAGTTCTCCTCTGGTCATAAATTCCTTCCTCCTCCACAAGTCTGAGAGGTAGATTATCCTCTGTTCCTCTAATCTATTTATTATCTCCCTCTTAATGCCTAAATCATGGACCCATTTTGATCTTATCTTGGTATATTCACCTATCCATTTTTTAAAAACATCTTCCCAACATAATTGAGTCTCTCCTGCACCAAACAGTATCTGGTATGGCAACTACTGATAGCATCAGGATACTCTGTAATCTCTTTCTGATCAGTTCCCAGGTCCCCTTACGGTCTCTGGCTTGGACATCTTGAAGCTGCTGCTGCTTCCGTTACCACCACTAGTCCCACAAATGGTGCTACATCCATTTAACACCATGTAACATGTTTCCAGACCCGCCTCCACCCCCATGTCACAGATCTCTCTTTTCAAACTTCTAAGTTATCCTGGCCTGGAAAACTGTCTCACTTTGACTTTTTGCTGTCTCTGCTACTCTAGGATTTGATTTGAAGGATTGTTTTAAATCATTTGGAGGGGAATCAGTTGTACTGTTTATTGATTCATGGATAAAACCCAGACTCCTCTTTTTGGCATTGAAAATCCTTGTCAATCTGGTTCCACCCTATATTTTGAGGCTGATTACACACAAGTCAGCTTCATGTGCTTTACATTGCATCCAAACTGATCTATTCACAAAGTCAGCATTCCAGCGATGCAATGTTCTTGCAACAGGCTCATCTCCAGCCTTTGGAATCCCCAGCTCCCTTTCAGATTTCACTCATGTGCCATCTCTTAAAAAGACTTTAAATAAGTTGCCTGACTTAGTGTTTCCTTCCCAAAAATTAGTTTTATAATTTTGCATATATTTTACGTTAAAAAATGTAATTACCACTGTAGATATTGTTTCTTCCTAGAAAGTGTAAGCTCCTTGATAATAAAACCTATTTGTATTTTGGGTCTCTGTATCATTGGCATGCAGAATATTATTTAATGGTAATAAGTAATTATATAATAGATATTTGAAATAGCAATTTATAGTAATATAGTTTATAGTGGGTGATTATAGTAGGTGTTTAATAAAGTTTTATTTTAACAAATGAATGAATGCTCACCAACATTCACAACCTCAGCATCATGGGCTCCAACTTGACAGTCTTATGTCCTGCAGTTTTCTTTGCTTTCAATGGGAAGGAGTTACCCATTGAGGGAAATAGCAACAGCAATAGGGGCTCTTCAGTACACCTGGCCAACATCACCTACTTCTTACTCACCCAAGACAATGTCCAAGTAGGAGGAGTGCCAATCAAGCATCAAGTCCTGAAGCATTTTTTTTTCAGTAAGATGCTAATATCTTTGCTAATATTTTTCTTACCTTGCTAAATGAATAAGTAATCCAGCTCAGTCACTTACCATAGGGAATATAACTAACTCTTGTTTTTGCTGATCAAAGCTTTGAAAGAAGCCCAGAAGTCAGGAAATCCTGAGTTCAAAGCCAGCCTCCAACATTTATCAGTTGTATGAAAGTACTTAATCTTGTTTGCTTCATTTTCCTCATCTATAAAATGACCTGGAGGAAGAAATGGCAATTCCTTCTAGTATTCCCCCCCCCAAAAAAAAAAACAAATGAAGTTATGGAGAGTTGACACAACTGAAATGACTGAATAACAAATTTTTATAAAAGAATATTTAAGAGAGGGAGGGAGGGGAAAATTTGGAAAAATGAAAACAAGGGATAATGTTATAAAAAATTACTCATGCATATATACTGTCAAAAATGTATAATTATAAAATTAATAAAAAAGAGAAAAAAGGAAAAAAATAAAAATAAATAAAAAAGAATATTTAAGGGAAAAAAAGACCAAGAAGTATAAACACAATCCCCCCCCAAAAAAAGTATTTCATATATCACTTTCGCCCCTAGAGCAAGTGGGCTCAAACTTGAAACAATTGCTCCAAAGCATTTATCCCACAAAATTAACTTTCCAATGTGGTACAACCTCTGAAAGACTTGTTTGCTTGCTCTAGAGCATAGTTATTGGGTACAGGCCTCATCTCTGATAATCTGGGTCATGTCACTCATCAGGGTCACACTGATGCACAAGGCTCTGTATGGATTTCAGGTCTTAGATCTCTGAAGAACTGCTCTTCTAATCTCTCAAAACTACTAAGATCACAGCATCTCCAATACTCCTTCAACTAAGAGTAGGAAAGAATTGTATGCAAGCAACATTAAGGTCATGGGCTCATTGATTGTAACTCTAGTGGAGAAATAAAGACCTAAGACTTTTCCTTCATCAAGAAGTTTATAGTAGAGTAGTACCTTGGTACTTGTTAATTGGATTTCAGAAGGCACAACATGTGGCAGAAATGATGACTACCAAATGAATTTTTCCCTTAGGGAGAGCATCTCCAACTTAATCATCCTTCCTCACCCAGTTCCCCAAAGGAGCAAATGGGTCTTCCAACTTGCAGAGAAATAAACCAGCTCCAACCCAGTCCAGCCAGGCTCCTCTTTTCTTGATCCAGTTCACTTTCTGAGAGGAATCATGACCTTTATACCCTCCCCACATACCATATCAGCCAAGCTTTCTTGAGGGTATGAGCAAAGCTGGATATAAAGGTGAAGACTACAGTCCCACACCCTCACCCACCCACTGGTCTGGTCACTGCCCAGGGCTCAAGGCTGTCAGTAATCCTGAATGCTATATCACCACCTCCACTTGGACTCCCTGCCACTGCTGCTCCCACCACTATCACTGCCCCTGCTCCTGCTCCTGTTAATCCTACTAACCACTCCAGTCCCTTCCAGTACTACTGTTTTGAATGCTGTGAAACTATAAGCTGCATCCACATCATCCTACAGTAACTGTCCTGTGACTTGCCCACCAACATTCACAACCTCAGCATCATGGATTCCAAGCTGAATGTCTTATATCCTGCTGCTTTCCCTGCCTTCAGTGGGGTGGAACTACCCCGTGCAGGAAATAGTAATAGCAACAGGGACTCTTCAGTACACCTGGCCAACCTCACATACTTACTACTCACTCAAGACAATGTCCAAGGAGGAGTGCCAATCAAGCATCTAGTCCTGAAGCATTCTTTTTTTCTCAATAAAATTAATTAATACCAGATTCAATGAGTTTTAAAGCAGACAAGTGCTAAGGGGCCATTTTATTTCAACTTCTTCACTAAAATGTAAGATAAGAAAGAGATAATAAGCACACCCAGTTCCAGGTGAACACCTACCCAAAAGGCCCTCAGAAGGTAAACAGATAAGAAACACTCAGAGAATAGGAGACAGAGAAGTTACATCAGACAAAACAAGCTACACATATTCATAAGGACTGGGCTCCCATTGACCAGTCCCCTACTGCACTCACAGATTAAAATGTAGAAGATATAGAAAATTTCAGCTCTGTGTGTGTGTCTGTGTGTGTGTGTATGTATGTATGTATGTATGTATATAGATACTAAATCTGATGTTTTAATCTAAAATATTTTTTTGGAATAAATTTTGAATAACATCTTTCCTTTTCATGTGCTTCTTCCTATTTACAGAAGAATGAGATCTTTCTACTTATTTGAAGCTATCTAGTAGTGGGATCCCAGCTAATTCACATTTCACCGTTTATGACTACTTTAAATATGACCTCATGGAGTAGGAGATAGGATGGGACAAGATAGGGAGGGGTTACATTTCTAATGACTAGGATACTTATGTCTGCACTCAAAGAAATACCTGCCTGGACTCCGGTACATGGCCATCTCAATTAGTTCATCAGCAAGTTCCTTGGTGAGCTGCAAGTTATAACAGAGTTTAAAACTCTTGAGAGATATTTTATCCATGCCATGGCAAAGACCTATGAACTCTCATTGATCAGCCCTAGAATAGACTTTTCAATCTAGAAACAAATCTGCTGCAAGCCATCAGATGCAGAGTCCCTCTACCCTGAAGAGTACTTGGAAAAGGCTGCCAGACTCTTATTTTTGAAAACTCCTTTGTTTGGGCTCTTTACAGACTGCCATCCTTTTGTTTATATTTATAGTTGCCTCACCCTCCTTCATTTCAACAACCTTTCTTAACATGCTACAATTCCCATGTTTACAGATTATTTTTCAATGTTTGCATTTTCCAGTTGACTGCTTCTTGATGAGTTATTAGGAGGCACCATAGTCTCAAACTATCTCTAAATCTCATCTCAAAAAAAAGGGACTTCTGGAAAACTTAAGGAGACAAGAAATCTGGTTCTTAGTGCATGAATTCTCATTATTAGTTTTAGAGTCATAGTGTGGCCCTTCCCAACCTGGCCTGTATGATTTGGGGTTCATTTTACTTTGGTGATGGTGTTAGTGAGAGAAAGAATGCACCCTTCTATACGTGATGACATTGCAAATATCACTAAAATTATAATCACCTAGACCCTACCAAGTTGATACTAGATGGGCTACTTGGAAGGAATTCCTGGTTTTTGAAGGTTATATCAGAAGACCACAAATTATTGCAGACTTTACTGTAGTGGGAAAGACTCATATATGGTCCTGGCAACAGACTAAATCTGCTTTTTGAGAACAATTTTAACTAAGCAAAGAGAGGCTCACTGCCAGCAAGTGGATTATTGAGTCACTTTGGTGATTTATTCTTTGTTAACTCATAGAATAAAACACAAAAAAGAATATCCCTTCTTCTGTAGCCCAGGGATAATGGCAGAAGGTGTAAAGAATTGTACAATATTTTATCTGTTTCCTCCTGGGAAGATAGACATGTACCATGACATTTCTTTGGGAAGATACAGGAAATACCTCTGGTTCCCAAGTGATTAGGGTTTCCTCCAGAGTACTGAAAGTTAGGGAGAAGGATAGACACCTGTCAAAAGATCTGTAAGATGCATTTGAATTTTCTCTTTATAGAGAACAGGAAATGATTGCAGAAAAAGTTGGTGAAGGACTTCTTCCACATACCCAATTTGCGAGATAATTACATCAAAGTATGATTTCTCTTGTGCAGCAAGAGAATTGTATAAATATATTGATATATTTTGGATTTAACATATAGTTTAACATGTTTAACATATATTGAATTGTTTGCCATCTAGGGGAGGGGATGGGGAGAAGGAGGAGAAAATCTGAAACACAAGATTATACATGGATCAACGCTGCCAAATTATCCATGCACATGTTTTGAAAATAAAAAGCTTTATTTAGAATTAAAAAAAAGAGAGAGAGAGAGAGAATTACATCACAAATCTAAAAGGGGAATCCCTAAGCCTCCAGGGAATTCATATGCTTGTCTTCCCAAAACCTTTCCAGCACTATTTCTACCTTTTGTCCCATCTTCTAATTTGTTAGGTGCAGTTAAAATCTGTTTTAATGTGCATTTCTCATCATCTTGAGCACATTTTTTATCCTTTATAGTTTTGTAACATTCCTTCCTTTATCTATTAGGAAATAGTTTTTGAATTTTGTATTTGTATCAATTCCTTAAATGTCTTGGATGTTAGACCTTTAGCAGAGATAGGTGATGCAAAGACTTTTTCCAGTTTAAAATTTCCCTTATCTTAGATACATTGATTTTGTTCAGGATGTTTTTCAATTTCATGGAGCTGAAATTGTTTTCTTTTATCTTTTTTAAACTCTCTATATATATTTGGATAAGACATTTCCCCTAGCCATAGAAATGGAAAGTGTTTTATCCTATTTTGCTCTATTTTTATTATGATTTTTTATATTTATATGCCATTTCTATTTGTCATGAATCCTTTCTTCAAGATGAGGAAGTATTAGATAAGAAAAGCAATATCACTAAATATAAATTGATTGTATTTTAACAGATAGGAAATGACTAGTTATCAAGGTGTAAGTGAGTAATTTATACATTAGATATCCATAGTCATATTAGGGATCTATTAGGAAAAAAGATGAAATTAAGTATCAGACTAGAATAAATAAAGATGAGGAAAAGAAAATGCAAAGAGATGAATTACTATCCTTTTTTAAACATGCTGTTGATATCAAGAAATGGAAAATGAACCCCCAAAAAGATATAAATATAAACTAGAACTTTTTTACAATGAAGTTTAACAAATATAAGTCAATACATGACACACACACACACAAAAAAAAAGGACCTCAGAAATCACTTCACACATTAAATTCATGATCTCTTTCAAGCAAAAAGATAAAGGAGCCAAGGTTAACGTTGGTTTAGAGCAAAATGTCAAACTCCTGGCCCATGAAACTCTTGCATTATTAACCCCAAAATATAATTGGAAAATATTTAACAAAATAAATAAAAATGCAATGCAACAAAAATAATGTAAATTTTCATTTTTCTAAGTCAATATGCAGCATATGTGTGTGTGAATCTGTGTATATGTGTATGTATACATATGTATGTATATACTTTGTGATGTCTCCAACATTTGATATGAAAATAATCTACAAGTACATTGAGGCTATCTTTAAAGGAAGTATGAGAAGGTTAAAAAATAGCATAACATTTATAAATTACAATCTATAGTAGACCACATATACTAATTCCATTGAGGGCAAAGGGCAAGGAAAATGGGATTTCATTGCTAGTCTTTGTTGACTATGAGAAAACATTTGATTCTTTAAAGTAAAACTTATTTTTAATGACTTTTCTCTAAGAGATTTTCACTGAGTTGTATATTAAAACCATACAAAATTCTATGAAAGATAAAATATTTGTTAAATAACCTGATTCTCAATATCAATCAAGATAAAAAATTAAACATGTTAGTTTTTTAAAGTGTTTTATTTTTTCTTCAGTTACATGTCAATAAAATTTTTAGCATTTATCTCTTGCAAAATTTTGCATTTCAAATTTTTCTCTCTCCTCTCCCTTCCTCTGAAGATGGTAGGCAGTTTTATATAGTTTATATACATAAAACCTATTTTCATATTAGTCACAGTTGTGGAAGAAGGAACAGAGCATAGGGGGAAAAAAGCAACATGAAAAATAATAAAGTGAAAAATTGCTTTAATCTGTATTCAGAGACCATCAGTTCTTTATCTGGATATGGATAGAATTTTCCTTTGTGAGTTCTTTATACTTATCTAAGATCATTGTGTTGCTGAGAAAAGTTGAGTCATTCAGAGTTGATTATCACATAATATTAATGACATTGTGTGCAATGCTTTTTTGGTTCTGTCATTTCAATTTGTATCAGTTCATACAAGACTCTCCTAGTTTTTATGAAATCTGTCTGTTCCTCATTTTTTGTTAAAAAATAGTATTTAATTATATTAATATATCACAGGTTGTTCAGCCATTTCCTCATATTCTCTCAATTTCTAATATTTTGCCACCACAAAAAGGGCTTTTCCACATTTAGGGCCTTTTCCCTTTTTATGCTCTCTTTGGGAGACAGACTAGTAGTGGTATTGCTGAGTGAAAGGATATGAATAGTTTGTTTTCTCTTTGGGCATAGTTACAAATTGTTTTCTAGAAAGCTTGGATTAGTTGATAATTCCAACAATAGTGAATTAGTGTCCCAATTTTTCCACATTTTCTCCAACATTTATCACTTTCCTTTTTGTCATATTTGCTATTCCAATAGAGGTGAGGTAGTTTCTCAGCATTTTTAATTTGCATTTCTCTAATCAAAAATGGTTTAGATCACTATTGATCCCAGAAATGCAAATTAAGACAACTCTGAGATACCACTACACACCTATCAGATTGGCTAAGATGACAGGAAAAGATAATGACAAATATTGGAGGGAATGTGAGAAAACTGGGGCACTGGTGCATTGTTGGTGGAGTTGTGAATGGGATCCAACCATTCTGGAGAACATTTTGGAATTATGCTCAAAAAGTTATTAAACTGTGCATACCCTTTGATCCAGCAGTGTTACTATTGGGCTTATATCTCAAAGAGATATTAAAGAAGGGAAAGGGACCTGTATATGCAAAAATGTTTGTGGCAGCCCTTTTTGCCTTGGCTAGAAACTGGAAATTGAATGGATACCCATCAATTGGAAAATGATTGGGCAAATTGTTTATGAATGTCATGGAATATTATTGTTCTATAAGAAATGACCAGCAGGATGAATACAAAGAAGCTTGGAGAGACTTACATGAACTGATGATAAGTGAAATGAGAAGAACCAGGAGATCATTATACACTTCAACAACAATACTATATGAAGATATATTCTGATGGAAGTGTATATCTTCGACAATGAGAAGATTCAATTCAGTTCCAATTGATCAATGATGGACAGAACCAGCTACACCCAGAGAAAGAACACTGGGAAATGAATGTGGACTACTTGCATTTTTGTTTTTCTTCCCACGTTATTTTTACCTTCTGAATCCAATTTTTCTTGTGCAACAAGAGAACTGTACAGATGTGTACACATATATTGTGTTTAAGATATACTTTAACATGTTTAACATGTATGAGATTGCCTTCCCTGGGGGGGAGGGAGGATGTAAGGAGGGAAAAGAAAAGTTGGAACAGAAATGATTGCAAGGGACAATATTGAAAAATTACCCATGCGTATGTTCTGTCAATAAAAACCTATAATAAAAAAGTTATTTAGAGCCCTTCTTCATATGCCTATAGATAGCTTTGATTTCTTTATCTGAAAACTGTCTGTTCATATCATTTGACTATTGAACAATTGAGTAATAGCATGCACATGCATTTTTATAAATGTGATGAAGTTCTCTATATATTTGAGAAATGAAGCCTTACCAGAAACATTGACTATAAAAATTGTCTCCCAGATTTCCATTTTCTTTCTAATCTTTTTTTTTTCTTGCATTTTCTTTTCTTTTTTTTTTTTTTATTTATTTTTATTTTATTTTATAATTATAACATTTTTTGACAGTACATATGCATGGGTAATTTTTTACAACATTATCCCTTGCACTTACTTCTATTCAGATTTTTTCCCTTCCTCCCCCAAACCCCTCCCCCAGATGGCAAGCAGTCATATATATGTTAAATATATTACAGTATAATTTAGATACAATATATGTGTGTAGAACCGAATTTTTTGTTGCACAGGAAGAATTGGATTCAGAAGGTAAAAATAACAGTTTACATTCATTTCCCATTGTTCCTTTTCTGGATGTAGCTGGTTCTTTCCATCATTAATCAATTGGAATTGGATTAGCTCTTCTCTATGTTGAAGAAATCCACTTCCATCAGCATACATCCTCGTACAGTATCATTGTTGAAGTGTATAATGATCTTCTGGTTCTGCTCGTTTCACTCAGCATCAGTTGATGTAAGTCTCTCCAAGCCTCTCTATATTTCTCCTGTTGGTCATTTCTTACCGAGCAATAATATTCCATAACATTCATATACCATAGTTTACCCAACCATTCTCCAATTGATGGACATCCATTCATCTTCCAGCTTCTAGCCACTATGAAAAGGGCTGCCACAAACATTTTGGCACATACAGGACCCTTTCCCTTCTCTAGTAGTTCCTTGGGGTATAAGCCCAGTAGTAGTATAGCTGGGTCAAAGGGTATGCACATTTTGATACCTTTTTGGGCATAATTCCAGATTGCTCTCCAGAATGGTTGGATTCTTTCACAACTCCACCAACAATGCATCAGTGTCCCAGTTTTCCCACAGCCCCTCCAACATTCATCGTTATTTGTTCCTGTCATCTTAGCCAATCTGACAGGTGTGTAATGATACCTCAGAGTTGTCTTAATTTGCATTTCTCTGATCAATAGTGATTTGGAACACTCTTTCATATGAGTGGAAATAGTTTTAATTTCATCATCTGAAAATTGTCTGTTCATATCCTTTGACCATTTATCAATTGGAGAATGGCTTGATTTCTTATAGATTAAAGTCAATTCTCTGTATATTTTGGAGATGAGGCCTTTATCAGAACCTTTAACTGTAAAAATTTTTTCCCAATTTGTTACTTCCCTTCTAATCTTGTTTGCATTAGTTTTGTTTGTGCAGAAACTTTTTAATTTGGTGTAATCAAAATGTTCTATTTTGTGATCAATAATGGTCTCTAGTTCTCCCTTGGACACAAACTCCTTCCTCCTCCACAAGTCTGAGAGGTAAACCATCCCATGTTCCTCCAATTTATTTATGATTTCGTTCTTTATGCCTAAATCTTGGACCCATTTTGATCTAATCTTAGTATGTGGTGTTAAATGTGGGTCCATGCCTAGTTTCTGCCATACTAATTTCCAGTTTTCCCAGCAGTTTTTGTCAAATAATGAATTCTTATCCCAAAATTTGGGATCTTTGGGTTTGTCAAAGATTAGATTGCTATTTTTATTCACTATCTTGTCCTGTGAACCTAACCTATGCCACTGATCAACTAGTCTATTTCTTAGCCAATACCAAATGGTTTTGGTGACTGTTGCTTTATAATATAGCTTTAAATCAGGTACACTTAGACCACCTTCCTCTGACTTTTTTTTCATTAGTTCCCTTGCAATTCTCGACCTTTTATTCTTCCATATGAATTTTGTTGTTATTTTTTCTAGGTCATTAAAATAGTTTCTTGGGAGTCTGATTGGTATAGCACTAAATAAATAGATTAGTTTGGGGAGTATTGTCATCTTTATTATATTCGCTCGGACTATCCAAGAACATTGAATGTCTTTCCAATTATTTAAATCTGACTTTATTTTTGTGGCAAGTGTTTTGTAATTTTGCTCATATAATTCCTGACTCTCCTTTGGTATCTTTCTAATCTTGATTACATTGACTTTGTTTTCACAAAGGATATTTAATTTAATATAATAAAAATGATCAATTTTGCATTTTATAATGCTCTCTATCTCTTGCTTTGCAATGAATTCTTCTCCTTTCCATAGACCTGACAAATAGACTTTACCTTACTTTTCTAATTTGTTTATGATGTCAACCCTTTATACCTACACCACATGCTCAATTTGACCATTTTTTGGTACACAGTATGAGATATTTATTTATCCCTAATTTGTGTCCTACTGTCTTCTAGTTTTCCCAAAATTTTTGACAAATAGTGAGTTCATATCCCCAAAGCTAGGATCTTTGAATTTATCAAACACTAAGTTACTCTGATTATGGACTATTATGTGTGGTTGTGTTGATTTCATTTATCCAGTTTCAGTTTTAATGATTACTGCTTTACAATATAGTATGAGATTTGGTATGGCTAGGCCTCTTTCCTTTGTATTTTTTTTTCATTAATTCCTTTGTATTCTCAATTTTTTTTTCTTCCAGATGAATTATGTTGTTATTTTTTCTAGCTTAATCAGATAATTTTTGGTAGTTTTATTGATATGGCACTGAATAAATAAGCAAAATTGTCATTTTTTGAGCCACTGATATTTTTACAATTGTTTATATCTAACTTTATTTGTGTGAAGAGTGTTTTATATTATATTCATATACTTTTGGCATTTGTCTTTGGGATTTTCTCATTAATGGCTTGTTCAATTTCTTTTTCTAAGAGGAGGTTATTTAGGCTTTATATTTCATAAGCTGTAAATCTAGGTTACTTATGTTTTTGTAAATATTCATAGATTTCACTCAGATTGTCAGATTTATTGGCATATAATTGAGATAAATTGTTCCTAATGATTACTTTAATTTCTTTTTCATAGGTAGTGCTTTCATTCTTTTCATTTTTAATACTGAATATTTGGTTTTCTCCTTCCTTTTTAATCAAGTTAATCAATAGTTTATCCATATGATAGTTTTTTTTTCCTTCTAGATTTTATTAGCTCAAAAATAATTTTGTTTTATTTTTTTTACTTTCAATCTTATTAATTTCACTTTAATTTTCAGTATTTACAATTTGGTGCTCAATTGGGAATTTTTGATTTGTTCTTTGTCAAGTTTTTTTTTTTGTTGTTTGTTTTTGTTTTTTTTTTGTTTTTAGTTTCATGCCCAATTCATTGATCTATTCTTTTTCCATTTTGTTGATATAAGAATTTAGAAAACAAGTTTTCTCTATTTGTTAGAACTGCTTTGACTGCATAGCATAAATTTTGGTATATTGTCTCATTATTATTCTCTTTAATGAAATTATCATTTCTGTGATTTGTTCTTTGGCACACTTATTATTTAGGATTAAATTTAGTTTTCAATTAAAATTTAGATTATCTTTCCACTATGCCTAATTGATTGTACTTTTTATTGAATTATGATTTGAAAGAACACATTTAGTATTTCTGTCTGTTTACATTTGATTTTGAGGATTTATATCCTATTACATGTTCTATTTTTGTGTAAGTGACATGTGCAACTGATATAATGTATATAATTTTCTGTTTCCATTTATATATTACTTCTCTAAAATTCTACTTACCTTCTAAATTTCTTTTTTTGTTTATTTATGGTTGGATTTATTGAGTTCTGAGAGGGAACAGTAGAGCTCTCCCTAGTTTAATTTTGCTACTTCTTCCTACAATTCATTTAACTTTTTCTTTAAGAATTTAGATGCTGTACTCTTTGATACACATATGTCTAATATTGATATTGCTGCATTGTCTATAGTGCTTTTTTGTAGAGGGATAGAACTGAACAAATGCACTTGGATAATGGAGCACGTGAGGCTAATTGCCAATTGGACAATTCTCTATTGCCACATGTTTGGAGGATGACCCTCCCCAACTATTCTGTGCTGGCTGGATCAGTGGGTGTGGACAAAGAAAGGGAAGTGACATGAGTGGTTGGAGTAGGAGGAGGAAATTGATTCATTCTCTTGGCAGTGGAGTGAGAGGAAGGAGGTGTGGAGATTGCTAGATCTAACCCCCTGACTGGGACCACCTTTTATCGTAAGGTAGTTTCCTTTCTTATCTCTGTTAATTAGATCTATTTTTACTTTGAGATCAGGATTGATGCCCTTGCATTGTTGTTGTTGTTGTTTTTTACTTCAGCTGAAACAAAATAGATTCTACTCTACCCTCTTACTCTTTTGTGTGTGTGTGTGTGTGTGTGTGTGCGTGTGTGTGTGTGTGTGTGTGTGTGTGTGTATCCCTCTGCTTCAAGAAACACTTCTTGTAAACAGCAAATTGTAGTATTCTAGTTTTTGATTCATTTTGCTATCCACTTCTGTGTTATGGGAAAATTCATCAATTCACCTTAAGTGTTTTACCTACAATCATACAATTATTAAATATTGGAGACTGGATTTCATTTCAAGTCTTTCTTGACATCAAGATCAATTCAGTATCCATTAGACAAAAGTACTTGCCTCAAAAGGAAGGAATTATACAAATATATGTTAAGTACCTACTATGTGCCAAACACTGTGTTAGATGCTTTAGAAATATCTCATATCCTCACCACAACCTTGGAAGGAGGTTGCTACTATTTTCAACCCTATTTTACAGTTGAGTAAACTGAGGCAGGCAGAAGTGAATTATACACAACCAAAAAGTTTCTAAGACTCAACTTAAGTTCAGATCTTTCTGACATTCAGCCCAGCATTTTATTGATTGTACCGCATAACTGTTTTCAACAATTTATAAAAACGGGCTAAATTATCTTTGGAACCCAAGTTTCCTTCAAACAAAGGCTCATTTTAAAAATAGTATTCCTCAATAAATATCATATGGTTTTAAGATATATAATGACACAGCCTCCTAATAAGAAAAGTTAAGGACAATCCAAAAGGAAAAATGAAGTATAAGATGCAACAAACTACCAACATGAATTGTTCAAATGAAAAACTATAAAAGATATTAGAGATGTATACAAGTTGAAGATAATATGAGGCAGTATTGTCAGAAAATGAAACTTAAGAATAATTGATGTATTACCTAAATACTAAACTTTTGTTATGCACAAAATTTATAGAAAATTGGAGGAACGTCCTTAAAGCATTAGGTGAATATCTGTGGGGGAACATAAGGAGGACTATTGAAAGAGATATATCTATTATAAAATGTCTCTTGAGTATTCATAATAAAAGTTGAATTTATGGGTTGCAATTTGCATCATGCTAACAAGGCAATATTAAAAAGTCCTCTCTGACCTTATGGAGCTTTACATAGGTAACACTGAGATAAAACATTATTTACTATACCACTAATAATAACAACAGACAATACATAAGTACATAAAAAAGGAACAAAGTGCTATATGAATACCAAGGGGAAAATTATTATTGCTCAGAGGGATTGAATAAGGCTTCATGGATAAGGTAGCCTTGAATTTGGGCTTTAAATGATAGTAATTCAATAAGTCAGGAATGGAAGATGGGTACTGGGAAAAATAATATAGTCATACATAATAATATGAGCAAAGGAAGATGCAGAAGTGGGACAATTGGTTTTGTTTGTATAAAAACTTTTTAAGTTAATATAATTAAAATTATATGTGTAGTTTTACTGTTTAGACAATACATGCAGTATCTAGGGATTGTTATGAAGTAAGGTTTAAATGAGGCTAGAAAAGTAGGATGAAGTCATATTATGGAGGAATATGAAATTTATTCATTAGACAATAAAAAGTTCTCAAAGCTTTAGAACGCACAAAAGACATGGCCACATCTACATATAATTATTAGAATTCAAATGCCTTTACTATTTTTTTCTCACCAATTCAAAATATTTAGTTTGGCTGGAAGAAAAGGAAGCATTTTTCAAGAAGAGTCAACAATTGCATTTTATTTTCCCTCCTTAGCCAACTCAGTCACAGCCATGGCTTCAATTAGTAATCTCCTTCACAAATGACTGCTAACTCAGTCTATATAGCCCCAATTTCTTCCTTGAAAGTTTCTGTATTTTCAATTGTTTTATGGACATCCTACCTTGAATGTCCCCAGAAATATCAAAAATTGTATGTCTGAAGTTGAAGTCATCATCTTCACCTAAACCTGTGTTTTCTCCCAGTTTCCTTATTTCCATTTATAGGAACATTATTCCAATCACTCAAGTCTGAAATATTGGAGTCACCTTAGACTTTTCCTCCTTCTTTGCATTCAGCTTTCAATTAGCCTAGTAATTTCATTTACAAAATATTTCTCAAATCTATCCCATCCCATCCCTTCAAGTAGAATTCACTCTAGCTCAGACTTTTTTTCTCAGTCAAATAGCTGCATAAGCCCTTTAAGTGGTCATTCTAATTCCAATATCTTCCCTGCAAGAATCCATCCTTTACCCAGTGGGTAAAACAATCTTTCTATTGCATGTATGACTCCATCACTCTTTTCTTCAAAAGTCTGCAGTGAAAGTTTCAAAGAAACATGTGAAGACATATTAATTAATGGAGAATACAATCACAGTAGAAATAACATATAATAACCACATTATAATTCAAACAACTCTGAGAAACATCAGTACAATGATCAATCATCATTTTACCCACCTCTTAAAAAAATGTGATAGATTCAAGATCCATTTTGAGAAATAGACAATGTGGATATTTGTTTTGCTAAATTATTCATACCTTTACAGCATTTAAAAAAATCCTTCCCAGTGGAAAAGGGAGAGGTCATAAAAAGAAAAAAAATGCTTGTTAATTTTTAATAGCTTTTAAGAACTTCCAGAGGCAAGCCAAAATGGCAGAGAGGACACGTGTTCCTTTCTGACTTTCTCCTACAATCCTCACAATAATTACAAATCCCAGCCTCTGAATTAGCTCTGGACCAGCACAACCCATAAATATTGGGAGGGCAACAAATTTACCAGCAGAAGATAAGTTCAAAGAATGGCAGAAAAGTTTTGTTTCAATTGGAAATGGGAGGGAGGCAGTGAAGCACATGCAGCTGAGCACAAATGCCAGCACAGACAGCTTGGATCCTGAGGTGATTCTAACTCCTCAGGGTATAGTGGACTCCACATGGTGGAGAATCTATGGGGAAGACATTATAGGAATCTACAGCAGTGCTGGCTACACTGCCCTGGTTGCAAGCTAGCAGATCAGCAAAGAAGTTATAAAACATCCAACACAAATACAAAAGGTAAATAGTGAACCCCAAAAAGCCAGAATCTCATGGGACCTGGCCATGCCCACCCAGCACCAGGAGTGAGTCAACTGACCCAACATAACTGTGGCCACTTACAGAGGAAGCCACTGCTTATAGAGGAAACTTGGAAAACCTCCCCTGACCTAAAAGCAGACCTTAACTTTAAAAAAAAAATTAGTAAAAAGTAAAGAGAACTCTGATCATAGACAGCTTTTATGGTGAAAGAGAAGAACAGATTTTAAAACCTGAGGATACTAAAGGCAGATTATCTCCAAATAAAACCCCAAAAGATGATATAACCTGGTCCCCATCACACAAGGCTCTCCTAGAAGAAATTAAAAAGGATCTTAAAAGAGAACTAGAAGAAAAATGGGGAAAGGAAATGATAACTTTGCAAGAGGGTTTGGAAAAGGCATATAACTCATTAAAAGATAAAGTTGATAAAATGGAAAAAGAAAGCAACTCCCAGAAAAACAGAATTTGTGAAATAGGAAAAGAAAATAACTCCTTAACAAACAGTATTTGTGAAATGGAAAAAAATCCCATAGAACAAAACAACTCATTTAAAAATTCAATTGGACAAATACAAAAAGAAGCTTAAAAAAAAGTAAATAAAGAAAAGGATTCACTAAATTTCAGATTTGAACAAATGGAAATGAATGACTCAATGAGACAACAAGAATCAGTGAAGCAAAACCAAAAAAAAAAAAAAAATAGAAAGAAATGTAAAATACCTAATTGGGAAAACAACCAACCTGGAAAATAGATCTAGAAGAGACAATCTAAGGATTATTGGATTCTCTGAAATACAGGGTGAAAAAAGAGCCTAAACACAATTTTTCAGGAAATCATCAAAGAGAACTACCTGGATATCATAGAATCAGAAGGTAAAATGACCATTGAAAGAATTCATTGAACACCTACTGAAAGAGACCCCAAAATTAAAACCCCAAGGAATATCATGGCTAAATTTCAAAACTATCAGACTAAGCTAAAAAATATTACAAGCAGCCAGGAAGAAACAATTCAAATACCAGGGAGCCACAATAAGGATTACCCAGGACCTAGCAGCTGCCACTATAAAGAATCAAAGGGCCTGGAATCTGATATTCCAAAAGTTAAAGGAACTTGTAATGCAGCCAAGAATAAATTACCCTGATAAACTGAGCAATTTCTTTCAGGAAAGAAGATGGACATCCAATGAAATTGATGAATTCCATTTATTTTTGATGAAAAGACCAGACCTAAATAAAAAATTTGACCTCCAAATATAGAACTCAAAAGAAGCATAAAAAGGTAAAAAGAAAAAAAAAACCTTAAGAACTGTATTTCTGTTAGGGGTATATATAGAGAGTACATGCATAATCTGATTTTACTGTTATAATATAAAAAAGAAACTAGAAGTGGAAAGGGGGATTGTAACAGAAAAAAAAAAGTTCAGTGGAGATTGCTATAGTTATTGACTATTTTGTCCTGTAATCCTAACCTATTCCATTGATCAGCTTCTCAATTTTTTAGCCAATACCAAATGGTTTTGATGACTGCTGCTTTATATAATATAGTTTTAAATCTGATACAGCTAGGCAACCTTCATTTGCTTTTCTATTCATTAATTCCTTTGAAATTCTTGACTTTTTGTTCTTCCTAATGAATTTTGTTATTTTTTTCTAGGTCAGTGAAATAGTTTTTGGGGAGTTTGATTTGGGAGCACTAAGTAAATAGATTAGTTTAGGTAGTATTGTCATCTTTATTATATTTGCTTGACTTATGCAAGAGCATTTGATATTTTTCTAATTGATTAGATCTGACTTTATTTGTGTGGAAACTGTTTTGCAGTTTTGCTCATATAGTTCCTGACTTTCTCTTGAAAGATACATTCCAAAAGAAGAATAAAAGATCATTATTGATCGCAAAATAGATCATCTTGATTATATTAAGTTAAAAAGATTTTGTACAAACAAAACTAATGCAGACAAGATTAAAAGGGAAGCAATAAATCAGGAAAACATTTTTACATCCAAAGGATCTGATAAAGGCCTCATTTCTAAAAAATATAGAGAATTTACTCTAATTTATAAGAAATCAAGCCATTCTCCAATTGATAAATGGTCAAAGGATATGAACAGATAATTTTCAGATGAAGAAATTGGAACTATTTGTAGTCACTATTAATCAGAGAAATGCAAATCAAGAGATTTACAACTCTGAAATATCATTACACAACAGTCAGATTGACTAAGATGACAGGAAATGATGATGATGAATGTTGGAGGGGATTTGGGAAAACTGGGATACTGATACATTGTTGGTGGACCTGTGAACAGATCCAGCCATTCTGGAGAACAGTTTGGAACTATGCTCAAAAAGTTGTCAAAACGTGCATATCCTTTAATGCAGCAGTGTTTCTACTGGGATTATATCCCAAAGAGATTTTAAAAGAGGGAAAGGGACCCACATGTGCAAAAATGTTTGTGGCAGCCCTCTTTGTAGTGGCAAGAAATTGGAAACTGAGTGGATACTCATCAATTGGAGAATGGCTGAATAAATTATGATATTATAAATATTAAAGAATACTATTCTGTAAGAAACTATCAGCAGGATGATTGCAGAGAGGCCTGGAGAGACCATCATGAACTGATGCTGATTGAAATGAGCAGAACCAGTGGATCATTATACACAACAACAAGACTATATGATGATCAGTTCTGATGGATGTGGCTCTTTTAAATAATGAGATGATTCAAACTAGTTCCACTTGCTCAGTAATGAGGAAACCCATTACACCCAGAGAGAGAACTGTGGGAACAGAGTATGGACCACAACAGAACATTCTCACTCTCTCTATTGTTATTTGCTTGCATTTTTCTTGTGCAGCAAGATAATTGTATAAATATATGCACATATATTGGATACAAAACATATTTTAACATATTTAACATGTATTGTAACACCTGCCAGCTAGGGGAGGGGGTGTGGGAAAGGAGGGGAAAATTTGGAACAAAAGGTTTTGCAAGAGTCAATGTTGGAAAAATTACCCATGATGCATATGTTTTGTAAATAAAAAACTTTAATGAAAAATAAATAAAAAATAGCTTTTAAGGAGTAGCTAGATGATATAGTGGATAGAGCACTGGCCCTGTAATGAGGAAAACTTGAGATCAAATAACGGCCTCGGACATTTAATATTTCCTAACTTTATGACACTGAGCAAATCATTGAACCCCAATTGCCTCACACACAAAAAAAAGAGAAAGAAATTTTCTTTATATCAAGCTAATGTTGAAATGGGTTCATGATCTAGACATAAGGAGTGATACTATTGGCAAATTAGAAGAAAAAATGATAGTCTACCTTTCAGGTCTGTGGAGAAGGAAGAAATGTATGGCCAAAGAAGAACTAGAGTTCATTATAGAATACAACATGAATAATTTTGATTATATTAAGCTTTAAAATTTTTGTACAAGTAAAACCAATGCAGATAAGATTAGAAGGAAAGCAATAAACTGGGGAAAAATTTTTTACATTCAAGGGTTCTGATAAAGCCTTCATTTCTAAAATATATAGAGAATTGACTCAAATTTATAAAAAATACAAGCTATTCTCCAGTTGATAGAGAAATGCATATTAAAACAACTGAGGTATCACTACACATCTCCCAAATTAGTTAAGATGACAAGAAAAGATAATGATGAATGTTGGAGGGGATGTGGGAAAACTGGGACACATAAATTGTGGTGGAGTTGTGGACTGATCCAACCATTCTGAGAGCAATATGGAGCTATGCCCAAAGGACAATCAAACTGTGCATACCCTTTAATTCAGCAGTGGCTTTACTAGGCCTGTATTCCAAATAAATCTTTCCTTTTAAAATTTTTTTTCAAGTTACACTTTAAAAAAAAACAACATATTTTTGTTACATGTGTACAGTCATTTTTTAAAACATAATTCCTTAATTATGTTTAAAAATCTAATTTTAATTTATTTTTCAACAATTTATTTAATTATTTAATTTATAGTTTTCATTTTTAAATTTATTTTATTTTTAATAAATTAAATTTATTTTAAATTAAACATTTAACATTTAACATTAAACATAAACATTAACATAAACAATTTAAACATTAAACATAAACACATAAGAATGTGATTATATTCCTAAGGAGAGAAAAATCAGAACAAATAGGAAAAACCATAAGAGAAAAAGAAAAACAAACAGAAGAAAAGCAAAAGTGAATATAGCATGTGTTTATTTCCATTCAGTCTCCATAGTTCTCTCTCTGAATGTGAATGGTGTTAGTTTATTGAAATTGTCTTGGGTCATTAAAGTGCTGAGAAAAACCAAATGTGTAATAGTTGATCATAGCACAATCTTGCTGTTACTACATATAATGTATTCCTGATTTTCCTTGTTTCTCTCAGCAATGAATCTCTCCTTTATTCTTATTAATAACTAGATAGTAAACTTTTTAAGGGCAGGGATTGTGTCATATTTCCTCTATCATTTTATCCCCTAGCACCCAGAACAGGGATTTTCCCACAAGTAGCTTGTAATGAATTCTGGAGGAACAGAAACAAAATGAATTGAATTGCACTAATATGCATTAACAATTCAAGTAGCAACATTCAGGGCCTCTATTTTTCACCTCACTCCTGAATTTTATTTTTACTGAATTAGTGCAATATAAATCTCTCTTGTAAAACTTTTTTCCCATGGGAATACTTTAAGATGAAATGATTTTGGCTTAGTTTTCAATGTGTTTGAATTAGCAACCCAGAAACTAGGTGCTGTTTCTGGAAATATTAAGAGATTGTGAATTATGAATATAGATCATGTCATATGAACTGTCAGACATTGCTAATGTGTTGGCCAGTTTTGTTTTTTTTTTTGTTTTGTTTTTTGTTTTTTTTTGTTTTGTTTTTTTTTAATTTGCTACAAGGAATATCTTGCTAAATGAAAGAAGGGACATATTTAGAATATAATACAATTCAGTAAACATTTATTAAATGTCTGTGTGCCAGGTACTGTTCCAAACATTAAGATATAAATAAGAAAAACAATCCCTGCCCTTGAAAAGCTTATAATCTAATTGGGAAGGATAGTACAGAAAGGAACTTGAAAAGGTGTAAAGAAAGAAGTGCCAGAGAGTACCCCTCAAAGGGACATGATATTGGATTTGAACTCAAGCAAAGCAGTAGGTAGGGATAAAGAGTTGTCTAGAAATTCTGAGCTTCTGGAATGTCTCCAGGTATGTTGTTCTTGTTAAAGAAAAAAGAAAGTTTTTTTTTTTTTTTTGTTTTTTTTTTTTTTTTTTTTTTTTTTTTTTTTTTTTCCTGAGCAAGAGCAATCTTGCACAGAGCACATAGTAAGTTCCTAATAAAGCATTCTCAAAGGAAAGGAATGAGTGGGGGAAAATATTCCTGCCCTCCTCCACAGGTTGGATTTCAATTCCCATGAATGTCTTTTTTGGTTTATATGAGAAAATAGCTACTATGCATATTCCTCCTTGGGTGCCCTAAATACTGACCCTAAATAAATCCTGATTCCTTTCTTCAGTGACTCACTTAGGGGATGCATAAGGGACATGATTGACTTAGAGTTATACATCATACAAACTTCCTATTTTCAAAATTATTTCAATTATTTTCCAGACTCAGGAGGCCAGAAGACTTTTGTATCAAGTCCATCAATTGAAAAAATGGAGAATAAAATGAAAGAAAGAATTCTTTAAAACAACTATAAAAACAATCTTCCTTCAACAACCCTCCATTGATTGCTCATCCCTCAATAGGTTCTCTCTTCATTTCTTGTTTTGCTAAGACCATTTAGTTCTCATAGCTGCTGTTGTAACAAATAAAACGTGATATATATTCTGGGAACATGTCAGAGTATATGTAAAGGTTTTCAACCCTGCTACATAGATTTTGAAAAGATCTGTAAATAATTCTGTATGTGGGAGACACCTCACACATATTTATTGCCAAGGCAGAAGGAAAGCAGAAGCAGCAGCAGGGGGGAAGTAACATTTTATATATGGCTCAAACTTCTCAATCTACACAAAGCCAAGATCCCCTATTGGTGAAATTGCCAGATGCCAAGCAGAGCTGGCTCTTACCTTTATTTAGGTCATAAGATCATTATCATTCCAGTTCTAGATTTAGGAGATTTAAATGTCATCTAATCCAATCCCATCATCATACAGATGAAAAAACTTAGGTCTAGAAAGATAAGCATTTTTTCCCACAATGTCACATAGTTGTAATTAAAATTGTAATTAAAAGTTGTAATTAAAAGCCACTAATGCTGAATAGTTTCCTCAAGAATTAAGGCTCAATTGTTGGTGGAGTTGTAAACTGATCCAACCATTTTGGAAAGCAATTTAGAACTATGTTCAAAGGGCTATAAAATTGTACAAAGCTTTTGATATAGCAGTGTCACTACTGGATTTTGTATCCCAAAGAGTTCATAAAAGAGAGAAAAGGATCCACATGTGCAAAGTTGTTTATAGCAGCTATAAATATACTATCTATCTATCTATCTATCTATACATATACATACATATATATATATATATATATATATACCATCAGCAAACATCATTTGTAATTAGGATAAACTAGAAGTCTTCCAAGTAAGATCATGTGTGAAACAAGGATGTCTACTTCACCAATATTATTCAACATAGTATTGGAAATCCTAGAAATAGAAATAAAAAGAAAAAGAAGGAAACAAAGTAGGGAATGGGGTAATAGAACTATTTCTTTTTGCAGATAATATAATGCATCAGCATTCCTATGTATCACAAACAAAACCCTACAAGAAGAGATGGTAAGATATGTTCCATTTTAAAATAACTAGACAGTATAAAATACCTAGAAATACATGTATCAAAAGAAAAAATCAACCCAGAAATGGTATCAGATTAAAATAATTGGAGATACATGAATAATTCATGGGTAGTCAGGGTCAATATAATAAAAATGAAGAATAGAAAGTTAAGGGTAGCTAAGAAATTAATAAGAAATGTAAAGGAAGGAGGTTTAGCAGTGTCAGAGTTTAAACTATATTATAAAGTAGTAATTATCAAAACTATCTATTGTGAATATGTGCATGTATGTATACACATATGTATACATAAATATGTTTTTCTTAAATATAGCCTGCTTGGGGGCAAGGCAGAGATGAAAGAGGGAAAAAAAGAATAAAGTCAATAAAGTGCACAGCAGGGAATGAAAGAACAATTTACAAAGAAGTAAAGAAAAAAATGGACATTCATGAATTTTTCTTCCACAAATATAATTTTTAAAAAGGAATGTTACAAATTAGTGCTACTTGTAATTGGAGAAAATAAAATATCATTAAAATAAATAATGATGATGAAATAGATTTTATACAAGTTGCTTTTATGTATTAGGTAGTCTATGAGCTTTTATGATTAGGTAGTCAAGTCATAATATCAATTTCTGGATTAGGGCTCTAAGATCTTGAAACAAAGACAAACAAACTATCCATGTTCTACTTTGTGTTCCAAGCTCAAAATGCTGAGGTCTATTCATGACATAGTGACTGAGAAGCATTCCTTCCCCTTTTTTCCTGCTGAACTGGTGGTTATGGCCTTGGTTGTCATCCTATCAGTTACATCATTTGCCGTAGAGCTCTAACTCTAGATGGAATTGTTTGGTTCATGGGATAGAAGTAAATTTCTTTCCAGAAACTCCTCAGATGGTACAGAGGGCCAATTTCTTGCCTGCTGCAAATCCTCCAAAGAATCATTGGGAGTGAACAGTACTGTACACTAATGTAAAGCATTGCTAATGGAGCACGCTGGAAGTTTTGGATAGGATGCATAGCTTTTTAATGGGAGACATTCATCAGACTAAGCTGACCAGTTCATTCTTCCTTCCTGAAAAGCAATCATCCAGGACTGGGAAACAAAGGCTCCTCCCTTTCTCTCCCATCTCAATGAGTTAGAGAAGACCATCTGGACTACATAAGGGAAATAGAAATGTATGCACAATTTTCTGCCATAAATTTAACACTAGAAATTATAGAGATCATTCAGTATTCTTAATATTTTCTCCAATAAATGTTCTGGAAGGTGTCAAACAAATGATGAACCCAGAGCTTTTCTCCTTACTGATTACTGTCCTTATTTCTTAAATAACTAGAAAGCTAAAAATCAATGGATTCCTTGAAAATATATTTTTTTCAAAGGGCTTTTAATTTGTAGTTAGAGCTGGTTTTATAATGAAGTGGCAGTCTAAGGTTAAAGGCATTGAAATTACATAGCAGATGAAGAAGGACACTGGAAGGCACATTATATTACAGATGTTTGAGAAATCTGTAAATGTTTAGCTTGAAACAGAGAAAATTAAGGGACAACTAGATAGAACAGTGAGCACAGGCTTGAAGATTCTGAATTCCAGTACAATCTTAGACACTAGTTCTCTGACCCTAACCAAAAATCGCTTCACCCTGTTTTCTTCAGTTTCTTTCTCTGTAAAAATGATCTGGAGAAATAAAACGACAAAAAAAAAACTCTCTAGAATCTTTGCCAAGAAAATTCCAAATGAAGTAAGGAGACACAACTCAAACAACTGAACAATAAAAAGATTAAGCAAGTCACAATAAAGATCTTCCAATATTTGGAGGGTCATCAGGTCTAGGAAAGAAGAGATTCCTATGTTGACTTCAGAAGATAGCACTAGAACCAGTGGAAAGCAATTACAGGGGCCAAACATTAGGCTAAACATTCAGGAATTGATTTTTACTTCAAAAGGCAGCAAAATGACACAGTGGAGAAGACCTCATATTTGAGTGTGTTTTATATCCAGATAATATGGTAGGTTCATACAACAATGCAATGGACTACCTTTATAAAGTACTGGGCTCCTTGTCATTAGAAATATTCAAGTATAAACTGAAAGGCCAATGGTTAGAACTATGCAAGAAATTCCTGCTTTGAATGAGAGGTTGGATTAAATAGACTTTAAGGTCCCTTTCAACTATTAAGTGTCTACAATTCTCTGATCTCCCTCACTCATATTACATAATACCTGAAACCTCCCTCCTTGAGGCTCATTGTTTTAGATTCTTTTCTCTCTCTCTCTGAAGACATATTTTTTCATTCAAATATTCTTGGGAGAAATAACACATTCCATAATTCACATTAAGGTGTTAGTGATTTACCAGCTTACCCCATTGGACCCAAGAATGAGTACACTAAAAATGGATATAAAGGGATCAAATATTAATTCATCTATTTTATAGTTTTGACCCAAACATAGCACTTATTGAAGTGAACTACAAAGTCCTGAAATTAAGGAGTCACTTATATCTTCTAATTTTTCACACCATTTATATTGTTACTTCAGTAGAATGAAAAGTATACTCTGAGCTAGGAATCTAAATGGGAACTTAGTCCTACATCTGTCACTAACTACATGACCTCACCTTGGAAAAATCACTTCATTCCTCTGGCTCTCATTTTTGCCATCTGTAAAATGGGGGTGAGGTGAAGGGGTGTAGACTAGCTGGTCTCTAAGGTCCCTATCAACTCAAATTTTATGATCCTACAATTCTCGGTGACTTCTTAAAGTCTATTCCAAGTTCAGATACTATGATCCCATAACTTGGCAATTTCTAAGGTCCCCTCCATTCTGATTCTTAAATTTCATGATTTTCACTCTGCTAGGTCATTGTAAAATGAGCATTTCTTTTTCCTAAGCTAAAGCAACCACCTGTTTCCAAGAACACAAGATGAAAAGGTGTGATCTCTGCTTTCCTGACATGTAATTATTCTTCCAGCATCTGATGGAGAGAAAGAAGTACTTGCTGAGCCAAGTAAGCTATTCTTGAAACTGCTTCTGAGCCAGTCCCTCAAATGAAAAGTCTGGGTTTTACATAAGACATATTAAATACAATGAACTTTATCTTTCAGCCATCTCTTCAGTTAAGAAGGATTTTAGCCTGACCTGCTTTTTTTTTGGAGTTTGAATCTGATAGCTTTCAATCGAAACTATATGTTTTATTTTGGTATATCATCCAGCGCCCAAAAAAACAATTTTCTCTGGTCTCTTAACTGCCAAACTCTCACAAGGCATGCATCCTTTTGTGGTAACATATATCATCTGCAGAGGTGTGCTGGAACCCACTCAAACCTGCTGCTGAGATGCAATTGTTTTATTCAGCATGAACATTTAGACTGTAAATACCTGCAAAAGCTACAAATCAAGCTGGATTGATTATTCTGTTGAATGTCTAGACTTAAGAAAGTGATGGAGAAAATGTTAATAATTCAGAATAAACTTTAGAAGTTGTTAAACATTTACCAGCAAAACCCTGGGTTTCTTTTCTCTTCATGGCATCTGATCATTCGTGTTTCTTCTGTCTGAATCTTGAGTCAGAAGATCTGAGTTCAAGTCCAGAAATTCAATGGTTGTCACATAGTATATTTCATTATTTCTTTTCTTTAGCTCTAAAATAAAGCTAATAAATATTTGTCCTAACTGCCTCATAGGGCTGTGGTGAGTAAAGCTATTTGTAAAGCACAAAGTGTAATACAAATATGAGTTGTTGTCATCATTATTATTGTTGTTCATGACTCTATTTGGTTTTGTTTGGGGTTTTGTGGAAAAGTTACAGGAGTAATTTGCCATTTCCTTACCCAGCTCATTTTATAGATAAGGAAACTGAAGTAAACATCGGGAAGATGAGTCTTCCTAGTTCCAAGCTCAGCAGTCTTTCCACTGTGCTATCTAGCTACCCTAAAAACCAAGAGTTCAAATCTCTACATTAGTTACTAGGCACTAGGCAAGCCACTTAATCCATTGGTTTCCATCCATACAATGAGGAAAATGTTTTGGGGATCAAATTTGAGGATCAAATGAAATAATATATGGAAAGAACTTTTGAAACCTTAAAGTATTCCATTAATGTTATTTATTATGATTGGATATCATTATGGTCTCTTGCACTATAATTACTTACACTGTTGCTCAGTTGATTCTTCAGGAACCCATTTGGGGTTTTCTGTGATTTGCCATTTCTTTCTCCATTCATTTTACAGATGAAGAAACTGAAGCAAATAGGATTAAGTGACTTATCCAGAATATAGTTATAAGTGTCAGAGGCTGGATTTGAACTCAATTCTTGCAGACTTCAGATCTGCTGCTCTATCCACTGTGCCACTTAATATCATCATCCCTCAAGTGTTTACTCTGAATTCATTCCCTTTCAGCCTCTTATTTCAAGAGCATTCTCATTTAGGGATTCTTGTCCTAGTAGCTCTACTTGCTAGCAATTTTAGCACTTCTAAGGGTCTTCCTCTCACCTTTTGTAAAAATCTAAAAGAGGTGATTCCTTCTAGCTCTAACATTCTGTGATCTATATGAACCTCAGTTTCCTTATCTGTCAAATGAGGAACTAGGAGGGAATTAGCTTTATAGACTCCTTGCACTTCTAGAATTGTGATCCTACAAATATAAGATTTTTTGGTGAGGCATTTGGGATTAAGTGACAGCTAGAAAGTGTTAAGTATCTGATGCTAGATTTGAACTCAGGTCCTCCTGACTTCCTCTATCCACTGAACCATCTACCTGCCACCTAAGATTTTTCTAAGATAAATTTAAGAAAAATCTAAGATCTAAATCACTTTCCTCCTTGTTCAATTATTCATTTGGGAAGATCTCATCAGATATTCTTTTTATTTAATATTTTATTTTTCCCAATTACATGTAAAAATAATTTTAACATTCTTTTTCTTTAATTTTTGAGTTTCAAATTCTTTCCCAATCTCTCTCCCTACCCTCCATTGAAAAGGCAAGCGAATTGTCAGTCAAATATTCTTAGGAGAATAACAGTTGACTAATTCACATGAAGGTATTTGTGATTTACCAGCTATTTTCCACCTGACTCAGTAAAATGATGTCAAGGGAAATTGTAAGGTGATACAAGGAACAAGAGAAAATATTCACCTATTCTACAGTTTTGTCCAGGGTTGGCCACATTCATAGCATCCAATTGTAACTCACATAAGAGTTAAGTGTAGCCTGTTTCAACCAAAATTGCTTTGAGCCTGTGTGTAGAAATACGATTGACAAAAATTGTTGGAGGGAAGGGGAAAGCCAAAGAGATTGGGACAGCAACGTGGGTGGGAAAGATAGGAACACTGAAGATGTTACTAATTATTTATACACCTCCTCTAAGTCTCAATGTTCTCACTTGTGGTGAGAGCTCAGCTCATCACCTTTGTCTCCCTCCCCAATTGCCTCCTTCTGAGCCTCCCCTCACAATTGAACCCCCTATTTTTGCCTAACCATTTTCTCCAGTCCCTAAGTGAGAGCCAGACTACAGTGAAACCCTCAGAGCACCTTGAGAAGGACAGGCTCTGGAGACAGAGCTCTCATCACAACCACATGTGGTATTGTTTACCCATGTCAGTTTGAATGATTAATGTGGAAAAATTGCTCTGTGGCTAATAAGACGGAGCTGTCTGTAGGATGGTTTCTTTCTATGTGATTTAAAACAATGCCCACACTGTACATGGCTAATCACAATAACACTGTGGCTGGCACCGTGGGCTCTTCCCTTCACTTACTGCCCACTCCTGTCCCCCAAGACTCCATTTCCATCCAGGGAAGGGAGGGTGAGAGCCCTTTAAACTTTGTCAGTAAGTGATCTGTGAACTGTGGGTGGCAAAGGGCTGGGTGAGAATGCTGGGGAGCAGCAATAGCATTGATGTCATTGGTGACTGGCTGGGCAAGCTGAAGGGCAAAAAAGATGGCCCCAAGCCAAAGCGAATTTTTTGTTTGAATTTTTTTCTTTTTCTTTGGAATAGGAGTTTTAAACAATGTTAAATTTCAAATTACTTTTTAAAAATTCTTCATTTTAAAGTGACTGTAATAGGAAAGTTGAGGACCCTATATGTACTAGAATGCAACTAGAAAAAAAAACACAGCATGGCATAATGAACAGGGAACCGGCTTTAGAGCCAGAAGAATACCCTCCTAATCCTGGCACTGTGTGACCTTAGGTAAATAACAACCTCTCTGGATCCTTTCCTTAAAGAGGGTTGCTTTAGAAAGTCCCTTGGAGTTCTAAATCTGGTATCCCATGACAAAGATGATCAGAGCTATGAAAACTTCAAGGGCTATAAATAATTCCTATCACATTTTGCCAGCATTATCTCTGCCCCTTCCCACATTGTTGAAGCCCACTATTCCTTTTTTTGAGGAAAAAAACAATCTGAATGCTTAGAAGATGGAATAAGCCATTTATCACACTGTCTCTTAATTTCATTTGATTTCCTTGGTTTTTCTATCCAGGGAAGCAATTCAATGATTGATTGATTGATAATTAATTAATGAAGGAGTAAGGTTCATACTTTTAGACTTGGTAGAGACCGGAGATGTCATTGAGCCCAGTTCTTTTATTTTACAAATAAAGAAACTGAGACCCAGAGAATTTGAATGACTTGCTCAAGATCATTCAGGTGGTAAGTGGCACTAGGATTTGAGCTCATGTCCTCCCACTGCAGTATAGTTTTCAAAATGAGTGGGAAGATGGTGGAAGGAAGAGCCCAAGATCTTTCAATATGTTGGATACCTGGCAGAGTGTGTTTTTTTTTAGATGATCAATCCAGTGACCTTTACAGACTTCTGAAGGTTTGTTCAACAGAACTCCCATTTCTATAGCATGGGGTGAAATATTTTCCTTATACCAGTCTCAAAAAAAATTAGGTTTTTATCCTACTTCCACAAATAAGAAACTGAGGGATTGAGAAGTGAGTTGTCCCAAGGCAGGATTTTTCAGCACAGATCTCCAGTCTCTAAATCCGATGCTCTTCCCATCACACCATGCAGCTAATAACCAAAGTGAACAATGAAAGAATAAAAAAGTAACATTTTAATATATAAACATGGACTGCAATATTAGTGGTTCTGCTCATGGTGTAATTTGTTTTCCATTGCTTTGACTGGATCAAAGACTCCCCAAACCTCGAGGTATCTGTATTAATTTAAATAAAATGTGAGAATTTACAAAGACCTGAACTCTACTAGAAACTTCTCAGATTGATCCATTACCAAAAAGTGTCCTAATGCTTTGTGGGGGTTCCCATGAAAGGGGGAAACATTACATTTGACATTTTCCATGGCTTCACTCTTTTGGACCCATGACGTTCTAAGTCAGAGTATTTGTTGTTGGCTGTGAGTCATCCTGACAGGATAATCCTTTGGAATGACGCACAAGGAGATGGAGAGAGAGTATTTGAGGAGTGATGACACTGTCAATTCCTCCATGTATTTTTTGTGTGCCAGCTAGGCAGACTGGGACTTAAATGAGATTTAGTGGCTTTTTATTTTTTCTGTCTTAAGTAAAAGCTGTATTTTCAGTTATAGGAGACAGCCAGAGGCAAAAAGCATAACACTGGCTGGGAAGTTCATGAAGCCTGGAATACAAAATGGAAATGTAAATCTAAATATTCAATCTCTCTTTATGACTTGGAATACTAATAAATAGGTCCTTAAGTTAGCTCTTTGTGAAGTTTGGTTTAGTTCTTTTCGGTATCTTGGACAACCTTTCACAAATGCCTCTATATCTTCTAAATTAGTAAACATAAGCTTAGGGAATAATGCCCCCCAAAAAAAATAAAAATTCTAATTCAGCAAGTGTTGATTAGGCATCTATTATATTCTTGGCACTGTGATGGGTGCCATATGGTACAAAGACAATCAGAACAAGAAGAAAAAATCCCTGTCCTTAAGGAGTTTCCATTCTACTAGGGTATACAACATCTAAATGATTAAACATGTACATATTAACTTGAAAAAGGAGCAAAGTCTAACCAGTGACATTCTATCATAAACCTAGATTTCAGTATTAGTAGTTCTGGCCATGGTATGGTCCACTTTTTATTGTTTTTTATTGCTAGAACCTGGGACCACAGCTACCAGAACTCAAGATGCCTGGATTAATTTGATAAAATGTGGGAATTTACAATTTAATAAGTAGGAGAAGGGTGAGATTAAGAAAGACTAGCTATAGAAAATAGCACATGACCTTACCTTTGAATAAAGGCAGAGATTCTAAGAGATGATAAGGTAGAACTATAACCATGAGTAGGCAACTTGAGCAAAGGAACATAAGCAGGAAATAGAATTACAATTTCAGATTTATCCGGAAGGATTTTAGAATTTGTCAAGAAAAATAATGGAAAACCAGTCTAGAAAAGTACAATGGGGAAACATGATGAGACATCCTTACCTCTAAATGCCCAATAGCATCTATTTTATCAGCTCCATCTACTTTTTATTATATATATATACATACATACATATATACATACATGCACACACACACACATATACACATATATAATGAGAGAGAGTTTTATATGGGTTGTTTTCTCCTTTAGAATATATCCTCCTTGAGAGCAGTCATTGTTTTTTACTTTTTCTCTTTGTCTCATTGATCCTTACCACATCAGCCAGGTCAAAGTATTTAATAAATGCTTGGTGATTGACTGATACTAGAGGTAACAAAATATTTGATGTTTTTCAAGTATCTAAGGGTACTTGATTTTGTTCACTTTTTTAAAAATTCTAAACTTAGCAAGTACCAAATAAAATTCACATTTCCATATATATACTGGATTTCTCTATTATTCATAATTTGCTTTTAAATATGTAACTTCCGTATAACTATGTAACTTTCAAACATCTATTTTTTGTCACTCCTTGTAACCTTCTATGTTTTTCTGTCATTTTTTTAAAAATCCGTTTCATTTTTTTTTATAACTTTCCTTCCTCCCCTCCCTTTTACTGGGTTTTAGTTTGGTGGCTCTTAGTTTGTTGCTTCATATTTATTACAAGGTTTTCTTTTTTTTTTTTCAGTTGGGGAAGAGAAACATAATCCCCACATTTCTGTTCTCCACAGAAATTCCTCCTCAGACTTTACATTTTGCACAGAACTTTGTTTGGAAATATCTAATATATTTATCAAGAAATAGTGGGGTTATGATAAAGAGAAGGCAAGTTTATGGATTATGCGAACTTGTATATCCTTGAGTTCAAGTTTTTTAGGGTCTTGAGTTCTAAAGATATGATATAAAAATGAGTTGCCCATCTATTCTGATGGGTATTTTTCAAATTGGCAGTTTCCTAGAACAGTGATATACAGGTTAAATTTTTTTTTTAAATCTTCTACTGATTACAAATGTTGAGTCATATGCTTGCTATACTATAAACTCCATAAATGAGGTCAGAGATTGTCTTATCTAAATTTGATATCTTTATTAGAAATTAGCACAATGCTCTTGACATAGAACATACTTAATAAATGTTTTCTGTATATCATTGAATCATTCCTCAATGATTAACATACTCCCACCCAGTCATACGATCCCCATTCCAGAGATTCTGGACCCTTTGCTGTTATTGTACAAAATCATTCTCTACCCCCAACTGCCCACTGCCTGTTTCTCATTCCTCTCAGTCCAGACTCTCCAACGACCTACCTAAGAGCCACCCATTCACTTCACTGGATTTAATCAGTCCCCATATATTGAATCCAATTATCATCTCTATAATGATTCTCTTTTAGTCATCTGACCTAATGAAACTGAACTCCATCCTTGCATTTCTAACTGTTTATTAGACATCTCACATAGATATCCCTTATACATCTGTAACATAGACTGCTCTGGCCTTCACTGCCTGGAGGCTAAGCAAGCTAGATTTTTCACCTCTCCCCGGATTCTCTGGAGTCTTTAGGAAGACTGGGGAATAACTAGGTGCTCTGCAAATGACTCCGACCCCACAGATGTTTTTCTCTCAGTTATAATGAATGGAATCCTCTGTACCAAAATTCCATTTAGCCACCAACATTTAGATTTGCTTTTTCACAAAAAAGGTATAATCACAAGTATGCAAATTTATCCAACAAGTGGAGGGCAGAATCCCCCTCTCACTTCAGTCTATGAGGGAAAGAGAATTAGGTCTATACCTTAACTCAGTCCCACAGAACAATCCTAGTTTGATGTCCCCAGGCCCCTTAGCTTCCCAAGACTTCTACACCAGTCTGAATGACTGTGGACAAGATGGTGTACCCATCCCACCAAAATCCTGGCTCTAAGGTCTTCATGGGTCAGACTCCTGATCTATGAGGATCACCTCTAGGATCTAAAACTAAGGAATGCAAATAACACACAATAGAACCTATTTTGGAGCCAGGGCAAAAGAGTCGGAGCAGGGCAAAGAAGGTTCCCTTCTTTCTGGTTCAGTTCATGACATCCTGGCTTTGGATGGACTAGAATCTTCTCCCTCTGGATGCAACAGATAAGAAGTGCTGAAAGTGCAACAAAGAGTGAACTTCAGAGTCTCATCAGTTTTAAAGACATGGGCAGCTAATTAAGAGGCTCAAAGACCTTGGAGCCCTTCAGAAAGATAGAAAACAAAATGAGATACCTCAGAGATTGGCAATGGTTGGTGGGATAGGGGTAGGGGCACAAGGAGGAAGGAAAACCCAAATGAGCTAAAGCCAGATTGCTGGCATTATTCAGTCAGGAAATACTGGTTGAAAGTAAAATAGGTAGAAATCTAAGACATGTAGGTATACAACCCTTGCCAGCTCTGCTGAAAAAAAAAAAACAAAAAAACAAAACAAAACAAACAAAAAAAAAAACTATCTGTGTTTTATATAGAGAAATCAAGCACATTTCAGCAGTGTGAAAATATGAATTCTAGGGTATCACCAAAGTCCCAAAGACCTGGATAATCATCAAAAGAAGTGTTGGTCATGCAGCTGATACCTGCCTGAAACACCCTTAAACTTGGGCAAATGTAAAAAAAAAAAAAAAAAAAAAAAAAGTCATTTGTACCAGGACATACTAGGGATGGAGGATGGTCTTCTTCATTGATTAATTAATTAACTAACAATTCAAAGATCAATTAATTAAATTATATCATTCCCTACAGAAGAGCTGGTAAATTCCCTACTGTGCCACTATTGTAGAGGGAAATCCTGGATCTTGATTTTGCAAGATGGGAAGCCCTATCTCTTTGGTTCTAATTATGCAGCAGTTCATCAAACATGTGGAAAGGCCAGGAGCTCAGGAAGCTTCATCCACCATCCAAAGAGGCAGCATTCACACTTTGGATATCCAGAAAAATGGGTCATTCCTTCCCATGCAATGTCCTGCTGGAACCTCCATGCCCTAAGGCTAGAATTTAATGGTTTTCCATCCTCATTTGCAAGAGGCCACTTTAGAAACAAAAAGAAAAATCTTAATCTCCAACTACATTACTTTGTTCTTATCTTTTCCTAAATCCACTTTGCCTTCCAAAGGCACAATTAACCTGAAGCAAGCTCACTCAGGGATTCAACAAGATTTTTTCTCAACTAGAATGACCCCTTCCCCTAACTTGAGCTGCCCATTTAGCGCCCTTAATAAATACAGGGATAATTTAAACCATGTGCTAGCAAATTGAAAACATGGGCTTTTGAACTATGTATTTTCTTTCTCACGTTGGAGCTCTTCCCTTGAGAAAGATTTAGGCCCCACAATTATGGAAAAGGCAAATCTGTGTATATCTTTTGATGAAGTGTTTTGTGATATATATTTATGTATATATATAATATATATATATACACACATGTGTGTATACACACAGATATTATATATATATATATACACACATATATACATATATATAATATGTGTATATACAAGTATTTAATATGCATCTATGCATATAGTATATGTGGATAATATATATGCATATGTTGTTTGTCTTTCATTCTCAAAAAGGTCCATGACATCAGGGAGGTAATGCTATGACATACAAGTGAATTGGATTGAAGTGAGGGAGGGCTGGGCAAGGTCATCAGCAACTCCTGAGCCATCTGGGTCTGGTAGTCAGGATGCCTGGAGATGGCCTTGGATGAAATGAGAGACTTTGACTTTTCTAAGCTAAAGTCTTCAACAAGTCTCAGTTATGTATATGTAGGGTTTATGTATATGTATGTATATGAATAGACATATACACATATAAAATGCCTGTACATATATAGATGTACACATATAAATAGTTAATACACATATACACATATATAGTACATGGTATTTGTAATTTTTTTTTTTTTACTTTTTAGTAGGAGCTGAAGTATAAGAAAGAGAAGAAGGAAAATGAAGGTACATGATTGGAGTGTGCCATGTGCTTTGGAGAAAGGTGTTCTATCAACCCATATTTGGACCTCAAAGGCTTTTTGATCAATCTATCAATGAAACAAGATGAGAAAAAGATTATGTCTCTAAGGAGTCCAATAAGTTTTTTTTTAATAGTTTTTATTTACCAGATATATGCACAGGTAATTTTACAACATTGACAATTGCCAAACCTTTTGTTCTAATTTTTCCCCTCCTCCTGCCCCAGATGGCAGGTTGACCAATACATGTTAAATATGTTAGAGTATAAATTAAATACAATATATGTATACATGTCCAAACAGTTGTTTTGCTTACAAAAAGAATTGGAGTCCAATAAGTTTTAAAGTTGCTGAACTGTTATGTAACCTGAAGACTATTTTCTACGTGAACAATAGAATGAATAAACACATATATTTGGGAACTATGTATAAGAGATACATATTCAAATACACCACATCAGAGCTCACATTGGTTGTGATTTGAAATGAAGGCTTTACATTGTCACTCAAGTCTTCAGAAACCCATCATCATCTATTACTTAAAATTATAACTTTCAACAAAAATAATGTAAGTGGTAATTCACTAATTAACATCAAGAATCTTGATTTGACTCTAAAATGTCCCTGATGTATTAAAGATAAAAATGTCTCTGTATGATGTTCTTTTTCTCTGAATTAAGAAGAAACATCAAAGAGCTTCCCAGATATTAGATGCTTTACTACAGTTTTGCCTCAGGCTTCTTTCATGTGGAGCCAAGGAAGGTTCACAACTAGCTTTCTCCAGGCAGTGGCCCACAAGACACATCTGGCCCCATCATTTTGTCTGTGGTCAAAGACTTCTCCTGTATACTTTACCACAAATTCTCTGGGGTGCTTTCTCTTGGGAGATAAAGGCTTACATCTTTCCTTTCCTTTCTCATCCCAGTCTGGGACAACCTTCCCCCCCCTACCCCAACAACAGCAAGGAAAAAAAATATTCCTAACAATCCTGAAATAGGTTAGTCTTTACTGATTCAGTACTCAAAAAACTCATTCTAAGCACCAACTGGCCTTCCCTTTCTGAAAAAAAGTAATAAATAGGGTGATCTCCTACTGATGAAGGATTCTTGGCTTCTGGAAAAAAACAAAAACAAAAACCCAGATGTCATTTCAAATAAACTGAATCACCAACCCCCCCCCCCAGAAGAAAGAAGAGAAAATTCCTATTAGGCTTTATGAGACTAAAGATCATTAGGTGTTATTCCCTGAAAGATGGTCATTAGATAGACAGATCTTGAGACTCACAATAATTTCTTCCATCTGGACAACTGGACAAGAGTACTTGTTTGACAAATTTGCAAAATTCAAGGAAATTTGCTTTCTGAGGCACTATTAAGGTTCAAGATGCAAGGGAATAGGTTCATCCCTTTGAATTTTATATGTGGCAGCTACCTAAATTCTATGAGACATACTATCTGATGTGGGGAATGAGTAGGATCATTTAAAAGAGACAATCTTTCAAATATAGCACGAGAGTTTTGGGGTTTTTTTTAGCAAGACTTTCAGCTTGTTTCAGATAAGAATCCAAATTCTGCACACAGTGCTCAGTTCAGAATACTTTTCTTTTTCTGATAATTTGCTGAACTAAATTGGATAATACTACGACATAGTTCACTGGCTACTAAATAAAGTTGGGATGTTTCCATTAGCTTCTGTGGTAAATATACAGTTGCAGAAAGCAGCTTCTTCTGACCTGTTTTCCTAATATTGCAAGAAGTCTGTAACCTTTCAAAAACAACTATAATCAGAAAAGGGCCAAAAGATTGACATTTATAAATGACTTAGATATTATAATTGGGAATGAGGAACCTATAAAGTTGAGGAAGTGCCTCTGACACATCACTCAGTCAGTTACTGTACAAAGTGGATTAATAAACACTGGTGGAGCCTGAATATTTTTATCTAGTATCCTTTATTGGTTGACCTGGAAAGTTATAGAAAGTGTACTACTTTTGATAATAAGGTGGTCTCACAACTTCTGCTGACTTTTATACCCATTGATGCTATTATCACTGTTTATATGGTCACCAATACAAAAAGATACTTCTTCTCTTTTCATTTCCTCAAATTGTTTTGCCCTTATTCCTAAAATGCACAAAATGATGGATTCCTAATATATATATATATATATATATAAACTGTTAGTGGTGTCCATAAGGCAATTAAAAATCTTTAGGGTAGCTGCCCCTGAATTTAAGATTATCTGGACTAGTAAATGTTTCTGATTTTCTGTAGGCTAGTTTCTAACCTTTACTTTTCTGTCTATAGAGGCAGAGTCCCTGATATTATTCAATTAGTCACAATTTGGCCAGCCAGCAATTGGCTATACGACCTCAAGAAAGCTATTTAACTTCTCTGAGTCTCAGTTTCCTTTGTATAAAATAATAAAGTTGAACTAGGTGATCTATAAAATCCTCTTAGCTTTAATTTTCAGATGAAGAAATTTGAAACTATTTCTAATCAAAGGCGTTCCAAATCACTATTAATTAGAAAAAATGTAAATTAAGACAACTCTGAGATACCACTACACATCTCTTAGATTGGCTAAGATGACAGGAAAAGATAATGTAGAATATTGGAGGGGATGTGGGAAAACTGGGACACTGATACATTGTTGGTGGAATTATGAACAAATCCAATTATCTGGAGAGCAATTTGAAACTATGCTCAAAATGTTATCAAACTGTGCATACCCTTTGATCCAGCAGTGTTACTCCTGTGCTTATATCCCAAAGAGATCTTAAAGAAAGAAAAGGGACACACATGTGCAAAAATGTTTGTGGCAGCTCTTTTTATAGTGGCAAGAAACTGGAAACTGAGTGGATGCCCATCAGTTGGAAAATGGCTGAATAAATTGTGGTGTATGAATGAAATGGAATACTACTGTTCTGTAAGAAATGACCAACAGGATGATTTCAGGGAGGATTGGAGAGACTTACATAAATTGATGCTAAGTGAAATGAGCAGAACCAGGATATTATACATGACAACAACAAAACTATAAGATGATCAATTCAGATGGACGTGGCTCTCTTCAACAATGAGATGATTCAAGTACCACTTGTTCAGTGATGAAGAGAGTCAGTTACGCCCAGAGAGAGAACTATGGGAACTAAGTGTAGAACACAATATAGCATTTTCACTCTTTCTGTTATTGTTTGCTCGCATTTTTGTTTTCCTTCTCAGGTTTTTTCTTTCTTTCTAGATCTGATTTTTCTTGTGCAGCAAGATAACTCTATACATGTGTACACATATGTTGGATTTAACATATATTTAAACATATTTAACATGTATTAGACTACCTGACAAATAGGGGAGGGACTAGGGAGAAGGAGGGGAAAATTTGGAACAGAACGTTTTGCAAAGGGTCAATGTTGAAAAATTGCCCATACATATGTTTTGTAAATAAAAAGCTATAATAATAACAAATAAAATAAAATAAACAGAAAAATTCACAATCTTATCACAGTAATCATAATAACATTTATGCAATGCTTAAGGGGAAACACCATGTATGAAATTAGGAAGATTCATCTTCCCAAATTCAAATTTTCCAAGTTCAAGCACTTCCTAGCTAGGTAAAAACCCTATTTGCCTCAGTTTCCTCATCTGTAAAATGAGCTGAAGAAGTAAATGGCAAAATTTCCAGTATCTTTACCATAAAAACCCCCAATGAGGTCACAAAGAGTTGGATACAACTGAAAAACAACTGAACAATAATGTTTTTAAGACCTACAAAGTGTTTCACATATATTAGTTCATTTAATTCTCATAATAATCCTGGAGGATGATTTTCTCATTATCTCCATTTTACAGATGAGGAAACTGTGACTATGAAGAGTTAAGTGAATTATCTGACAGTTTGTTTAATAAATGGTAAAACTATATGTATAGCAAATAGTGGTTTTGAACAAATTTCTTTATGATTTATTATCAGTAAATAAGTAAATACTTATTTTTTTACATCTATATACTTGGGATCACACAGATATTTCTTGGGTAAAAAGGGCTCATGAGTGAAAAAAGTTTAAGAAGCCCAGCTTAATGGATGATGAAATAAGCTTTGATCCACTGATGCCCTCTGCCCCTTTACTTAAGATTTCTCCCAGTGGCCTTGTGGTCTAATGAATATGTTTAAAAAAAATTTTTTTAATTAAAAAAAAAAAAAAAAAAAAAAAAAAAAAAACAGAACTGACTGCCCAGTGAGTGATGTATTCTGCATTTAGCTGCAGTTCTGAAATTCCCATGGGTATGGAGAAGACTCTGTTTCATCTCTTGGACATAAAACTATCAGCTTTCTCTTTCAATAAAATAACCTCCCATTACAAAGTGAATGTGCAGACAATGACTAACCGGAGGCAGCAACCACTTCACTAGGACCTGAGACATCTCTAACCCCCAAAGGAAACATATCAAGTTTCAGGAGAGTGTTCTGGCTCCAAAAGGTTGGAGGCTCAGATCAATCTGGTTAGCACACAAATTCCAAAAAAGAAATAAAAATTCCAGCAACTACATTAATAAAGTCCAAATGTCCTTTCTCCAAACAGTAGCCCTGAATCTAGTGGAGGGTCTTATATGACTGTGCATAGTGTTGTGATTGGATTAAAAGCTAAATTAAAGTTGGAATTTTCTGAGAGTCACACATTCCATCACTGCTATTATCCTCCCATACACACACACACACACACACACACACACACACACACACACACTCTTCTTATTTTCCCAAATCTTTGAAAACTCTTGGATTTTACTCAAGCAGTATCTGTGATGGTGGTCATCTGAATGACTAACCCAATAAAATACATCATCATTCTGACCTGGAGATCCATTTAGATTAAGAAGGCTAACTATGGCAAATCCTGTTGATTGGTTCTAATTTGTAGACCATAGTAATTCTTCTGAGAACATTTTTATGCACAGATAATTGGTTTACTTTTTTTATATATTTTTCATCATGTGGTAGTATCAAAGGGACAGCTGAGATTTGGTTATGAATCTTGGTTTAAATATCAACACCTATTATTGTCTTTCATAATAATCTAATTCTTAGCCACAGGATAATTTATAACAATATCTCCAGTGCTTGAGACAGTTCCTTGCATGTAGTAGGTGCTTAAGAAATGTTTCTTGACTGAGTTGTTGAGATTGTTTCTGAATGTGTTAGAGGAAACAAGACTGAATTTGGTGCATTTTGAGATCTTTTGGACTAGATATGGGTAGAATCAATCAATCAATGAGTCTTTATTAAATTCTTGCTTCAATTTAAAAAAAATCATTATAAAATTTTACAAGTAATTGGAAAAAACAAAATAATTTAAATAAAAATGATAAAAATACTAACTTCTTGTCTTTTCAATGAAAAGACAGGGAGGAAGAAAAGAAGGGAGAGAATTTTAAACTCAATACTTAAAAAAACAAATGTTAAAAATTTGTATGTGTAATTGGAAAAAAATAATTAAAAAAATAAAAATACTAATTGTTTACCTTCTCAGTGAACAGGGTATGGACAGGAAGGAGACAGAGAATGTGGAACTCAAAACTTAAAAAAAAGGAATACTACCAATTATACATATAATTGTAAAAGATAAAATATTTTAGTAAAAAGATAAAATTTGGTTCCTACTGTGTCATATACTGACCTATATATACTGGGGCTACAAAGATAAAAATAAAAAAGTCCTTGTCCTCAAGAAGCTTACATTTTACAGGGGGGAGATAACATATTACTACTACTCCTATTAGTAATAATAACAATAACAATAATATCTAACATCTATATGAGGTTTACCATGTGGCAGACGTGCTAAGCATTTTAAATTTATACATATTTGTAAGTGTATTCAAATTCATAAAAAGCAGTTTGGGGATCGCTAATAGCTGGGATGATTAAAGACTTCATAGAAGTTGAAACAAATTGAATTTTAAAGAAAATTAGAAGCAGAATTGAGGAGACAATAGGCTCACTACAAAAGCATGAAGAGAAGGGAATGAAATTTTGTATTAATAAACAGCACAAACTATAGTATGACACTTGGAGCAGAGAAGGTAGGAAAAGTAGTTTGGGGTGCATTGTAAAAGACTTTAAACCACATTGTTTGAGGAATTTATGTTTCATCCTAGAGGTAATTGGGAGCTACAGGAGTTTATTTAGTAAAATGACATAGATCTAGGCTTGAAGAAATGACTCAATAGCCACATAGAGGAAATATTGGTAAAAGAGAAGAATTGTAATAGGAAAACAAAGTGAGACACAGTTATAATAATCCAGTAAAGAAGTGAAAAGAGATGGAAATAGGATGGTGGTCATTTGGGGAAAAAAGAGGAGGTGACAGATAAGTGAAAGATAAGATTTAGCCACTGATTGGATAAGCAAAGTAAAATACAATGAGGAAAGAGATATGATTCCATTGTTGAGAATCTGGGTAATTGAAACAATAGTATTGCCTCACCAAAATAAAAACATCCAGAAGAAAAATGGATGGACAGGAAGGAGAAAAAGAGATAATGAAGTCCAATTTAGATGTGTCGAGTTTTAGTTTTAAATACCTACAAAATTTCCAGGACAAGATGTCTTTAGTTGGTCTTTAGTTGGTCATGAGAAACTAGAGATAAGGAGAGGGACTGGGATGGATATAGTTGATAAGGTAAAAAAAAATAGATTCATGACAAAGTGGGCATAATTCTCAGTGAGATGATAAAATATGATCTTCATACATGAGACATCAGCATTTTAGTTTAAAAGGTAATATAAAAAAGAAAAAAATATATATATATATATCCACGAGGAGATGATGTTAAGCAATGCCAAATGCTGCAGAAAGATCAAGAAAGTTAAAGACTGAATAAAAGGTCATTAGATTTGTCAGTTAAGAGGTTATCAATAACTTTGAAGAAAATGGTTCCAACTGATTGATGAACTAAGTGGTTCTGATATGGACTGAAGAAGAAACTGCTTGATTTAATAGGAACAAAGACTTCCTTCCCTCTGCTTCTATCCACAATTTCTAATTACTTTTAGAAATTTTCACCCTAAAGAGGGTCAAGAGTCTGGTACTTAAAAAACAATACCCTCAACAGAAATTGCAAGATTTATAGCTGTACTCACAAGGTAAAACTTGATAGAATATAATTCAGTTTGAATTGAGCTTATTAGGTCATGGCTTTCTGACAAAGTCTCATTGATTATTTTAACGGATCTCTATTAAGATTTTTCCCTTAAGATACATTATGGTTTGTGAAATAAGTAGAAATGCCATAAAGTAGAGTACCAACTTTTGAATATCTTTTGTATTAAAAAAGAATATTCTAGTGTCTATTAAATGATATTTACAAATACTCAAAAGTTTAGTCTAACTAGACCCACTGGAAAAACAAAATAGTTAAAGGATTGCCTATATCTTTACAATGACATCCATTTGCATAGACAGGCCATTGAACTGGGCCAACAGATTGTGTATATTTGACAAACCAAGCAGATGAACAAATAATTGGAGAAAGAAGATAGTGAATGACAGAGAAAGACAGATAGACAGACAGAGAGACAGATACAAACAGACATACAGAGAGAAAAAGAGACTCATCATTGTCTCCAATAATTCATCATGCAGCAAAATAGAATTAACTGTGAAACGTACTCCTGCTCAGTACTACTGGAACCCTTCTCTTTGTTATCATGATTGTAGAGAGTCTAAAGGGACACATTGGAAAAATGCTCCTAGAACCTCTACTTAAGGAAAGCCCAATAACTTCAGCTACCACATTATCTCCCATCCCCCTCCAGAACTTTATTATGCCCCTATTCTGCTTCCTTTTTTCAGCTTCTTTTTATGTGTTGTCTTTCCTTTAGACTGTGATCTTGAGGCAAGTTCCTGCTTCACCTTTGTTTGTATTCCCTGTATGGCGTGTGATGAGGAGGGGTAGGACTCGAGCCGATGGAAGACCCCACGTTCCCTGTGATTTGCAACAAACTGGTAAGAATTGGGTTCTGAAACACCTTGCTGAAGTCCTCCCCATGGCCCACTGACTCATGCCGCTCTTTCATGTTCATGCTCATATTAAACAAGGTGGTGATGGGACCCCCGGAAAGGTGTTGGTTGGTGTAGTGGTACCATTCATTGGGTTGCTGCCTGTGGTCATGCCATACCCTGGGCTGCTAGCCAGGGACAGGTTCTTTTTCACCATGTCTTCAACTGTTTCTGCAATGAGGGACAGAGCTGGTGTGTCAGCCTGAATGGTTTCAGCTGTACAGTGTCAAACACATAGTAGACCCTTAATGTTTATTGAATAATATATATATATATGTGTGTGTGTGTGTGTGTGTATGTGTGTGTATGCACTTTTATATGTATGAATATAATAATAGTTAGCATTTATGTGATCCTAAGCTATACCTAGCCATTGGACCTAGATGGCACTGGAGGGTAAAGTGAGGCAGGTGACCTTATAGAGCCCTCCCTCAATTCAATCCAATTCACTTGCATGCCATAGCATCATCTCTCTCTTCAAGAAAGGTCAAACAACAAAAACCACAATGTTCACTATAAGCCATATAAAGCACTGTACCAAGTGTTTTTACTCACTATAAGCCATATAAAGCACTATGCTAAGTGTTTTTATTCACTATAAGCCATATAAGGCACTATGTTGATTGTTTTTATAATTATTATCTAATTTGACCATCACAACAATCTTGGAAGGTCGGTGGCATTATTTTCCCCATTTTACATGAGAAAACTCAGGAAAATGAAGTTTGTCTGGTCACATAGCTAATGAATATTTGAGGACAGATTTGAATTCAATTCTTCTTGCTTCAGGTCTAGCACCCTTATTTGCTACACTACCTATGTGCCCTCAATATATATATATGTATATATATCTATATGTATGTATATATATATACACATGTGTATGTATGTGTATATATTTATATGTACATGTATATGTATGTATATATACACACACACACACACACACACACACACAAATATTTAGAGAAGTACATTTTTGTGGTAGAAAAAAAATCTGTCAACAAAGTGGGTATCCATAAAGGCGAATAGTCCTTGTAGTATTAGAATGTAACGTCCATCATGCTGTTTCCTAACACTTGAAAAATAACACTCAAGACACAGACCACAAAAGTCTTAAGGCTAAATTCACAAGGAGCATCTTGACAGGAGGTAATGAATTCTGAATTAACTAAGTAAAGTATTAGGTAATAGGCAATTTCTTTCTTGAATTTTCTGTATACCTATATAGTACCTACTATACTGGCTTGACTGGCACTTTATAGATATTAAATATTTGGGGAACCCAATTGAAATTTAAAGTATTCTTTTTAAAAATTTGTTTATTTTAAATTCACATTGTTTTATGAATCATGTTGGGACAGAAAAATCAGAGCAAAAGGGGAAAACCATGGGAGAGATAAAAAAAAAACTGAAAAAAGAAATGAACATAGCATGTGTTGATTTAAATTCAATCTCAAAATAACTCTGAGGTACCATCTCATACCTCTTAAATTGGCTAAGATGACATGAAAACCAATGATAAATGTGGGAGAGGATATGGGAAAACTGAGACATTAATGTATTGTTTGTGGAGTTGTGAAGTAATCCAACCACTTTGGAGAGCAATATGGAACTATGCCCAAAAAGCTATCAAACTGTGTATACCCTTTGACCCAGCAGTACCATTATTGGCTCTGTATTTCAAGGAAATCATTAAGGAGGAAGGACCCATATGTGCAAAAATGTTTATGACAGCTCTTTCTGTGGTAGCAAAAAATTGGATAAGAAGTGGATGCCCATCAATTAGGGAATGGCTGAACCAAGTTGTGGTATATGAAAAAATGGAATGTTATTGCTTTATAAAAAGGATGAAAAAGCTGGTTATAGAAAGGCCTCAAAAGATTTACATGAACTGATGGTGAGCAAAAAAAGTAGAACCAGAAATACATTGTATATAATAACAGCAAGAATGTGTGTTGATCAACTATGGTTCTTCTCAATAGCTCAGTGATCCAAAGCAATTCCAATAGACTTTGAACAGAAAATGCTTCTGCATGCAGAAAAAGAATAAGGAGCCTAGATATAGATCAGCACATGCTATGTTCACTTCTTTTTTCTGTAATTTTGTCTCCCCCATGGTTTTTCCCTTTTGCTCTGATTTTTTTCTCTCCCAACATGATTCATAAAGCAGCATAATAAAAATAAATAAACTTACCATAATAAAAAAAAGATTTACACTGTCTCCTTAGTGCTGATTTTAGAAAGGCCTGGAAAAAATTTACATGAACTGATACTGAGTGAAAAAAGCAGAACCAGGAATACACTGTACACAATAGCAGCAAGAATGTGCGATGATCAACCATGAAAGATCTGGTTCAGCAATCCCAAGACTTTAGATAGAAAATCTGCATTCAGAAAAGGAACTATGGAGGCTGAGTGTAAATCAACACATGCTATATGTGTGCATACACACACACACACACACACACACATACACATATACACACATATACACATTTGGCTAATTCCAAATTGCTTTTCAAAACAGTTATGTTCACAGCTCACCAACAATCAATTAGAATGCTTCTTTTTCTATATTCTCACTTTTATTGGTTTAGGGCACAGTAAGATCATTAAGAGTTTACTTATAATTCTTTTATGAACTGTTCCTATCTTTTGACAACTTATCTACTAGGGAATAGATCTTCCACTTTTCTAAGAATGGCATCCAGGGGATTCTCCTCACTTTCCATATACCTGCTTTCTCGGACTTCATTATCTCCAAGAACTCATCACTCTCCAAGACTAAATCAGCTTGGAAAATCATGCTTCTTTGGATCACGTACCACCCCCACCTGTGTAACTGTATCATGTCCCTTAAGAAGACCTCTGATTTTGCATCTTTTATTTATGTGAGGCCTTCCCCAATAAATTGTGAACTTTCTGAGCACAAATATTCTTGTTTTTTGGTTTGTTTGCTGAGACAATTGGGGTTTAACATAGGTACGTCCAAGGTCACTTAGCTAGGAAGTGTTAAGTATCTGAGACCAGATTTGAATTCAAGTCCTCCTGACTTCAGTGTCAGTGCTCTATCCACTGTGCCACCTAGCTACCCTTGAGGACAAATATTGTTTTATGCTATATATATTCACATACATATATGTAATGATATATATATACACATATTTAATTACATATATATGTATATATAAACATATATATGTATATATATACACATATTTAATTACATATATATGTATATATAAACATATATATATATATATATATATATATATATATATATATATATATATATATATATATAGCACTTTAGCATATTTTATATCGCTGGCATTTATTTCAGTGTCTGGGACTTAGTAAGTGCTTAATTTTTTTTTTAAAAAATGCTTAGGATTGACTGCTTATTCATTGGGAAATAGTTTTTTTTTTTTAATCTTACATATCTCTAAGTTTTCTATGCATCATAAATATCTTTTTTTAATTTATTTTTTTAATTTTATAATTATAAATTTTTGACAGTATATATGCATGAGTAATTTTTTTATAACATTATTCCTTGTATTCATTTTTTCCAAATTTTCCCCTCCTTCCCTCTACTTACTCCCCTAGATGACAGGCAATCCCATGCATTTTACATGTGTTACAATATAACCTAGATACAATATATGTGTGTAAATCCAATTTTCTTGTTGCACGTTAAGTATTAGATTCCGAAGGTATAAGTAACCTGGGTAGATAGTAGTGCTAACAATTTACATTCACTTCCCAGTGTTCCTTCTCTGGGTGTAGTTGTTTCTGTCCATCATTGATCAACTGGAAGTGAGTTGGATCTTCTTTATGTTGAAGATATCCACTTCCATTAGAATACATCCTCTTGTATTCTGATGGAAGTGGAAATCTTCAACATAAAGAAGATCCAACTCACTTCCAGTTGATCAATGATGGACAGAGGTAGCTGCACCCAGAGAAGAAACACTGGGAGGGGAATGAAAATTGTTAGCACTAATATCTGTCTGCCCAGGTTGCATGTACCTTCGGATTCTAATGTTTATTGTGCAAAAAGAAAGTGATATTCGCACACATGTATTGTACCTAGACTATATTGTAACACATGTAAAATGTATGGTATTGCCTGTCGTCGGGGGGAGGGAATAGAGGGAGGGGGGGTAAATTGGAAAAATGAATACAAGGGATAATATTATAAAATATATATATATATATATATAATAAAAAAAAAAAAAAGAAAAAAAAAAAAAAAAAGAATACATCCTCTACAGTATTGTTGTTGAAGTGTACAGCGATCTTCTGGTTCTGTTTATTTCACTCAGCATCAGTTCATGTAAATCTTTCCAAACCTTTCTGAATTCATCCTGCTGGTCATTTCTTACAGAGCAATAATATTCCATAACCTTCATATACCATAGTTTACCCAACCATTCTCCAATTGATGGACATCCATTCATCTTCCAGTTTCTAGCTACAACAAAAAGAGCTGCCACAAACATTTTGGCACATACAGGTCCCTTTCCCCTTCTCAGTATTTCTTTGGGATATAAGCCCAATAACAGCAATGCTGGGTCAAAGGGTATGCACAGTTTGACAACTTTTTGGGCATAGTTCCAAATTGCTCTCCAGAATGGCTGGATTCTTTCACAACTCCACCAACAATGCATCAGTGTCCCAGTTTTCCCACATCCCCTCCAACATTCCTCATTAATTGTTCCTGTCATCTTAGCCAATCTGACAGGTGTGTAGTGGTATCTCAGAGTTGTCTTAATTAATGCATCTTAAATATCAAACTTTTATCAGATATATTTATATGTTTTTAATTCTCCCTGACTGTCTTAGATTTATTAGTCTTCTTTGTAATTTTCTTCATAAATTAAATTGAAGATTAAAGTACTTCATCTTCCTTCAAAGTATTGCTTATTCCATGAGATCTACCTTGATTCCCAAAGCCATCTCACCATTCAGTTACTAGCACTTTTTAAAAATTCTTCATGAAATAAATCTTGCATTTCTTTCCCTGGAACTCAAATGCAAATACATGCTTGTGCAAATATATGCATGTGCACAAGTTGCACACTACATAGGGAATGCTACTGGGGAGCATGACACTTTGTGGTACATGGCAACCAATCCCTCCCTCATTCAGTCTGGGGTCTTGTCAACATGCTATACACAAACGGTCTCTCATCCAACACTTACTGAACATCTAGAGCTCTGCCGTGCAGAAAATAAGGCCTTTAAAGTAATTCTAGCAAAGGAGCTTTAATAACTGATTTAATAAACTCTTGGCCATTTAAAACACCCTAATGTTTTTCATTTTTCTCAAGGCTCCTACTTATTTTTTCTCCAATTGTAGTGGGTCAGCAGAATGACCTTTCACCCTCAAGAGGCTGGAATTCTGATTCTATTTGGGTCAGAAATGAAATTGAATTCAATTGCCTCAATCTGGTCCCTCTTGGTCACCTGTCAGCCCCATTGTTGGAGGGATTGACAGTTTGGGCTCCGCAGAGGCCCCCAGTGCCGAGAGGAGGAGAGCTGCAGGTCACGCCTGAGTTATTACCCTCTCAGTGAACTTTCCCAGACTTGGCCTGGTGGGTGCATTAATTTTTCTCTACCCTTTCACACATTCCTCAAGTGCTTAATATGTTTTTGAAGGTGAAAATGAAAGAAAGGTCTTGTAATAAACTTCCTGAGCAAATCAAACTAGGTACCTATTATGACTTAAAAACTTATGTCTGCCATGGAGCTGGACCATTCCAGATATTGTCATGATTAGGCTTTCCACAAGAAAGCAAAGGGAAGCCCAGGTTTTTTTTCATTTTGTTTTTGTTATTATTCATTCCTTTTTAAAGAAAAAAAAAGGTTTAGTGGAGAGTAAGATGTCAGCAAGTCTTAATGGTAGCTAGTCCCAAGACCACAGAAAGACTTACTTGTAAGTGATCCCATTTTTAAAAAACAATATGAAACTTCACAGGAAAGCAATATAACATTAAGAAATACTCAGGAGATATGTTTTGTGTCTCCAGAAAGCCAAAAACTGCCTTTTTCACTCATTAGTTCACTTTTTTCCCCCAAGTCCTGCCCAGAGAGAACCTTAATGTATGCTCAAAAGCGGTACACTCTGTGTGTTCTCAGAATTACAAAAAGTAGAGTGGATTTTTCAAAAACATAGAGGAGACTAGAACTGTGATTTCATTCATATATGGTATTCCTGGGTAAAAAAAAATCCCATTTCCAAATATTGGTGGACCAAATCATCAATAAATATGTATTAAGCACATACTAAGTGCAAGGTACCATGATAAGCACTAGGGAGATAAAAAGAGGCAAAACACAGTCCCTGCCCTAAGGGTTTATCATTTAATGATCAGGATTCTTCTGCAATTTGCCATCTTAAAGAGCTGAGGAGAACTAAGAATTCAGGGGGTTTGTCCAAAACTCATAGTCAGGATGTGTCAACAGTGAGACTAGAACACCTATCTTCTTGGCTTCAAAGTCAGTTGAATAGGGACTAAGTGATGGTGTCTCTCTAGAATTTTGGCTTCTCTTCAGATCATGCAACTCTGGCATTTTTTAAAAAGCAGTGCTCAGAATAAAATCTGAAAAGAAAATTTTTCCAAATGTACATGGTAAGAATTATTTTAAGGTGGGAGATGAGAAATATCTTGGGAAACTGAGTCTTGTTAAAAAATAGGCATTTCTATAATGACTGTTGAGGGAAATACAAGCTTCTTTTATCAAGGAAGAAAGAAAGAAAGAAAGAAAGAAAGAAAGAAAGAAAGAAAGAAAGAAAGAAAGAAAAGAAAGAAAGAAAGAAAGAAAGAAAGAAAGAAAGAAAGAAAGAAAGAAAGAAAGAAAGAAAGAAAGAAAGAAAGAAAGAAAGAAGGAAGGAAGGAAGGAAGGAAGGAAGGAAGGAAGGAAGGAAGGAAGGAAGGAAGGAAGGAAGGAAGGAAGGAAGGAAGGAAGGAAGGAAGGAAGGAAGGAAGGAAGGAAGGAAGGAAGGAAGGAAGGAAGAAAGAAAAGTTGTGTTGGGACCTCTAAAGTTTGTGTAAATTAAGTCTCTCTGTCTCTGTCTCTGTCTCTGTCTCTCTGTCTCTCTGTCTCTCTGTCTCTCTCTCTCTCTCTCTCTCTCACTCTCTCTCTCTCTCTCTCTCTCACACACACACACACACACACATACACACACACACACTCAAATGAACTGGCAATCTCATTCATTTGAATACTTTAATATAGATCACAATCCATTCATATCATTGCCCATGTCCTCCCATAATTTTGCCCAAGGGAGTCCACACAAGATGCTGAGGTCTTCTTCACTTTCTCATGATATAAACCTAGATAACAATGGAGAAAGTTGGCTATATAAATGTCATTCCTCACCTTGGTCATATGAATAATCCCATTTTTCTTTTTCTCAGACATTTCCCTAATGATATTTTCTACTTCTTTGACTTCTGCTTCTACTGTTCATCTTTAAAGTGACTATCCCCCTGGAAAAGCAGAAATGGTCTTGCATGATTTTTTGTTATCAAACTAAAGACATACAAAAAGACTTCCTTGGATTTTTGTCACCTCTCCCAAGACTAGGCTCAGAGAATGTTGACTTATTAACAGTATGGAATCTGTAGGTGGTTGTTTTGGTCCTCCTGACCCCTGGGGATTGTTAAGATGAAATGGTACCCATTACTACACATTTTCAGGATTCTGATGAAAAATAATCTAGTATTGGGCAGGTTTGTAATGATATTTCACAATAGCAACCTCAAAAAAGCAACTTGGGACTTAAAAGAGGTTCTTTTTATAGATACTTCCGTAAAATGCAAACAAATACCTTTGGGACAATTTGGGGGTTTTATGATATAGCAGAGCTATCCATCTGAAAACCCATTAGAGGACAATTGCTAGAAACTATATGTAAACAAGCTATACTAATATGTTCCCAAGGGGTATTTTGTCTTCAAAAGAGAAAGAAAAAAGATGAATTGTTTTGAGTACCAAGATTTATATTTTAATTTTTTTTCAGGCATCCACATGATATATAATACAGGGTGACAAATCACTAGCTATACATTGCAATAGATTTTCTCCCAGGGATCCCTAGACTTCAAAGGCATTCATGGATAGATTGGATGGGGAAAATAAATCTTTATTTTCACTAACTTTTAATTTCCTTAGTAATCCTATGTATCTTATTTTATGCATTTAAAAATATTATGTGGATATAGAATTAAATAGCCTGTACCTGGATAAAAAAATTTTATTGTCCCCAGAAAAGATATTTTCATTTCCTAGCAAGCTATATATTTGAAATATAACGAAGAACAATGCCATTTCCCCCATCCATTACAAAAATGACTTCTGAAATGACTGCTGTCTGTCTTTTCCCATTGACCAGAAACTCCACATAAACCAAGCTCACTTGAGTTTTTCTAATTTTTAATTGCCAAAGTACAGGAAATAAGGGAAATACATAACAGATATTTTATGGGAATAATAATTTATACATTTGTCTATGAGTATATATTATACACATGAATATGTGTATTCTATATGTATGCATTACATATGTTCATATAGGTATATATTATTTATGCAAATATTGTGTATATATGTGCATGCTATACATGTATGTTTATGTGTGTTTATTAGGAATAATAGTAGTTGATGCCCCTCTGATGTTTGTCTCCTAGAATCAGAGGATGGGCCCAGCTGCCCCTGTTTCTCAGGTTCTGACATGGTCTGTTTAAGACACACTGGAATCTGAGTCAAGCTAAATTGCCCTGTCATTACAGGGCCGCTGATCTCAGCATACCCCCGCTGATCAGAAATGTGTCAGTTGTTGAACTCCTGAAAACCAAAAATGCTAGTGCTCCAAAATGCCCTTTCATGTGGTCCAAATGCTCCTGCTTGTCTCAGGGCCCATGGTGCCAGGGAAGGGGCAGCAATAGTCACCACCTTTGCCAGCTGTCCCTTTGTGAGAATTCTGCACACAGCAGGGATGGGGAAATTCACTTTATCTACGGCCAAGTGAGTGGCTTGCTTTTTGTAAACATGTCTTAAGGCCCTGCCTCTTATCTTTACGCCATGTTATTCCTCTCTAGGGAATGACTTTAAGAATTATTTCACCAACTTTATAGGAATTTTGACAAGAAACTATTCATTAATCATTTTCTGATCTTTCCTTTGACTGTAGTTGATACATGTGATGCTGCTTGAATGCTTATTCAACTGCCAATAAAATGTATTTGAATCTCCAAAAAGAATTATCCAGAATGAAGACATGGCACATATTTTGATAATTCATTTAAGCAATGAAGGTCATGTATCTGGTCAGTATTCCTTTGTGTTTTTTTTTAGTACAATTATTTTTCACTATTTTATTTTTTCTCCTTTTATTCTTTTTTTTTGCTATTTGGTATTGAGAAGCAAAATAATATCAAATGCACAGATACAATCAAATTAAATACAATATTAAAAAAAAACTATTGACTATATCTAGGCCAGGGCGGAGGTCACTGTAATGGCTGTTTGGAGAAATGTCATGTCTCTCATCAATCCAGTTATTTTGCCTCCTGGGGATTTCAAAAGGACTCCCTCACCAACAGCTAAGGCTCATAAATCTCAGCAACTAAAGAGATATATGCTGTCATCATCATGATCACTTTCTTTTTAGATATTAAAAGTATCTCCACACATATCTATATTGTCTTTATAAGAAGATATGACCTAAAATCCTATACTTGGCAGCCAAATTTTTAATGGTATTTCTCTAAACATATCTGAGGATTAGGATATCATAGTTCAAGAGGCTTTTTCCATTCACTTTAAATTTCTAAATCCTTCCCCAAAAAAGCTACCTTCCATTTATTCTACAAGTATATTGTATATGTTATTAATATTTATTCTGTCTTTCTCATTAGAATCCAAATTTATATACATGACTTAAACATTATGGAAACATGGAAAAAAGTATCTTTCAGAGATATGGTTAAGGGAATGGTTTATGAATCAAGCAAGGATTACATAAAATTTTTCAAGTTTCTGAACAAATGAAACTATTACAAATAAAATTAGAAAGGGATGGGGTAATATTTATGGCAAGTTTCTCTAAGTCACATTTCCAAAATATATAAGGAATTAATTTATAAGTATGAGAATAAGGGCCATTCCCCAATTAAAATGTTGTCAAAGAATATGAACAGGCAGCTCGAAATTACAAGATATTTCTAATCATGTTTTTAAAAGCTCCAACTCACTAAAAATTAGAAGATGCAAATTAAAGCAACATTGATGTTTTGTCTCCACCCAAGTTTCTCAACTTGACCCCCCCCCATAAAAAAAGAGAGAAAATGTCAAATGTTAGATGAGATCACAGGAAAACAGAAACATTCATTTACTACTAAAATGAAAACGTGAATTGGTCCAATAATCATGAAAAGCAGTTTGAAACTATGCTTCTAAATTGTGCCCACTTTTGGACCCATTGTTGCACTATTGAGCTTATGCTCCAAAAGAAAATAGAGAAAAAAGAAAATTACCTATGTTCACAAAAACATTTGTAATAGGCTTTTTTGTATTGGCAAAGAACTGAAATCTAAGAAAGTAACCATTGCTTGGAGAATAAATGAATTGTGGCATGTGAAAGAAATGATAAAGGGAGTATTTTCATAGAAACCCGAGAAGCCATTTATGAAATGATGCAAAATAGTTGAGGACTAGGAGAATAATTTATATTGCAACAACAACATTATAAATATAAATAACTTTGAAAAAATGAAAAAGTCTTACCATGTAATAATTATCCAGAGGACCAATGATAAAATGCTTTATGTACCTTCTGACAGAGGTACAGAATAAGATTCAAGGTACAGAATAAGATGTATATTTTTTGAACATGGCCAATGTAGGGAATTCATTTTGCTTGATTACACAATTTGTTATGGGGGTTTTGCTTTGCTTTCTTTTTAATAAGGTAAAGGGTGGGAGAGTAAGAAAATAGATTTTTGTTCATTGAAAAAAATAAAAGAAAATAATTAGAGAAAAATTAGGTTTCTTGAGGATAAAAAGTGATTTTAGGTGGGTTTGAGTATCTTTATGGCCTTAACTAATAGCACAAAATAAACTCTTAATGAATGCCTATTGATTGATCATCTGACAACAGAAATAGTCCATCACTAGAAACATATGCAAAGCCTTTCCAGTTTGAAAGGAACTGCCAGAGTTGGTGCTTATGGAGAAAGACCACAAATAAAGAGAAGCTAGAAAGGAGAAAGGAGGTCTATTCTCTTGGGTTGTGGGGAATAGAGCTAAACCTCTGGTGAGGAGATGAAGAGGGAGTATTTTTTAACTTAAAGCACTATAAAATGTCAATTATTATTATTATTATTTAGCCCAATAACAGTAGGTTACAATCCTAAACCACAATGTTTTATTATTCCCTAGTCATTGGGTATATGGATTATTTCCAGTATTTTGTTTTTGTATTAGTTATTATGAATAAAGCTGTTGCAACTATTTCTGCATAACTAGACCAGAAGAACAATATAATTCCTCTTTGCTAATTTCTTATATGCTTTGCAGACATTACTAAGTGGAGATTATCCATATATTGGCTTCCAAATATATTCTTCCATTAGGACGCCATATACATTTTATACATACACACACACATACGCACACACACACACACACACACACACATACACATTTACATATTTCATTGATATAATGAAGATAAGGACTTTATGGTTTTAGAGATTTATTTATAACATTAAGGGGTTATATAGGATCATGATCCTATATATTTCACAAGGAACTTGAACCTAGATCTCTCTAGCTATGAAGTTAGCTTTCTGTCCACTACTCCATTCTGCTTCTCATATTGAATTTTAAAGTTTATAAAGAGCTCTTATATCTCTTTCTAAAGATAGCATTATCTCCATTTTACAGATGAGAAAGCTGAAGTTCAAAGCTGTCACCCAGGTGAGCAATGGTAGATAAAATCAGGTTTCTTGATTCCAAATGCAAGGCTGTTTTTGTGAAATCCCATTGCCCTCATGAAAGTCAAGAGCATAGAATGAAATAGTGATGATAATTAGGACTGAGGGGGTTTGGGGGAAATAGCTGAGCAACTGTGCTACAATTCTACTGGTCAAGTAGATATTTTCTAGAAATATGGTGGCCTCTGGTAATTTTTTAAATTGTTCTTTGATTTTGGGTTCTGATCTGGCAGTTAACAAAAATTAAGGTGGACATTTTTTCCCCATTCATGTTCACAGACCTCTGAAATCCTCCCACAAACTCATTAGGATTCTTGTTGCAGTCAGAAAATCAGTATTCACTATAACATCTTGATATTTCGATGGTATTTTGACTTGCACATGAACTGGATGTAAGAAAGGCAGAGTTGCACAAAGCTGGCAGTCTCACTCTCTCTTCCAAAGTCATCAATATCCAGTGGCAAGACAATTTACACACACAAAAAAATGTCCATACCATAGAGACTCACAAATATAAGTAACACATTATTTACAAGAAATAATGATTTCTTATCTATGCATTATTCAAGAAAACTGAGATTATGTGGAAGAAAAAATGAAGTTAAAAGTAAAGCTTGAATTATCATTAATTCTCCAAACAAAATGCTTCACAAATCTCAGCTGTCTTCAAAGTCTATCTCTCTCTTTCTATCCACAATCCCCTGGTATATTGTCTCAGACAATCCAGAAATTCAGTCATGTGGGGAAAATAGCCAGGCCTTTGGTTCTGAATAACTTGCCTCCTGCTCTGGAAGATTAAGGGCGCCTCATTTCACATTGACTGAAGTTCACACTTGGAATCAGTATATATAGTATTTCATTGAGCTTTTTCTTTTTTCCTTTATGTTCCTTTTATTTTAAATTAAATTTCGTTTAGTCTACTTATATCTAGCCAAAAACCCTTCAGCAATAAATGGAATGGACACTGTTCACAACTCTTCAAGTGCTCTTATCAAATCTCCAAGAGCCTCAGCTCTGCCTGGGACAACTCTCAGGGGAACAATGTTCTGGTCCAAGCCATATTATCTCATAGAGTCCTTGCCTCCAGATGATTAAATTCTATTCCCTGCTTTTCAATGATTTTATTCAACAAATATTCATTAAATGCCTACTATGGACAAATGAAATGGATGAAGGCTATTTGCTGTCCAGATTGTGACATGCAGTTGGAAGGGTAATCTATAGAACACATCCATAAGTTACAAATACCTTGAACAGAGACTATAAATAAATGAGTTGGTCCAAAATTGAAGAAGTATAGATAAGTATAGACCAGAAGACATTTGGAGAATTATGCAGTGCTTTCAATAACCCCTAGTTTCTTCCTAAATTAAAAATCCACTTTGTTAATGCCAAAATTCTTCTAATAATATTATAGGACTATAGTTGTAAAAGAAGAAAACTCTAAAAAACCAAATTGTGAGTGATCTCTATGCTTGAGTAAATCCCAGGGCTCTAACCTGGTTTCTCTCTTCATTTTTTCTCTATTCTTCTTTAGCTCCCTACTAGTTCCAGTAACATTCCTATGCAAATGAGCCCCCAAACTCCATATTTAGCCTAGTTTAAAGCCTTGAGGTTCATCTACAGAAAGGGGGAGAGATATAGATGATGAACAAACAGAGGGCAACCAAGAAGTAGCAGAAAGTCATTTAAAGTAAAAAAAAAAAATTGGAGAGAATGATATCAGGAATGACTATGGATTTGATTTAACATTGTTTAGATTCCTTCCAACTCTTAAATTCTGTGATTCTGTGGTTCTACAAGAATCTAGAGATAAGAGTAACTAGGAGGAGATGGTCAATAGCATCACATGTTATGGAGAGGTCAAGAAGGATGTGCACTCAAAAAAGAGAACATATTTTTCAATTAAGTGATTATCTAGAGAGAATTGAATAATCAGAACAGGTTTAATTCAAGGTGGCACTTGGAAAGAGTTTTCTTTTTTTTGGGGGGGGGAGAATTTTGAAGGAAATGACCAAGGGAAGATGATGGAGAAGTCAGAAAATTCCAAGTTCTCCAGATTCCTCTTCCTCCCCCCAAAAGCACACAAATACAAAATTATGCCTCATAACAAATATAGATCAGTAAAAAACAAATAAGACTTGGGACAGAACATGGGTCCTCCTGGGATAACCTGAGAAGACCAGAGGAACGACCCCATGACTAGGGTTTAACCAGTTTAAAGTGTAAACACCTCCAGGCTAGCTTTACATCAAGAGCAAGCAGGATACCCTGGAAATAGCTGGGTTTGGAGGTAGTCTCTGTATGAACCACAGACATTCTTACCACTCAGACAGCAAGAAAGTAACCGAGAAACAGAAGTCTAGCATTCTAAGCATAGAGCTGCCTACCTGCTTTAAAATTCAATGGAAGAAAGATGGTGGGCTAGGGGAAGTCACCCCACTAATTTTCCTAATATTCCCTTCAGAAAATTTTAAAATAACTCTTCAAATCAAATTTTGGAGAGGCAGAGTCAACAAAAGGTCAGAGCAAAACATATCTGTAGCCTAAGACAATTTATAAGGTTGACAGGAGATGTGGGAGATGGCCCATAACATGATAGCAGCACCAGTCTAAAGCTTTGGAGGCAAGTACAACAGCAATAGCAGAAGGTTTGGGAGCTCCAAGACAAAACAGTGAGAGGGTTAAACTACTCATCAGGAATACTTTTGGTGGACCTAAGTGCTGCGGCGCTTATTGGCAATTCTATTGTCCATATGCAATTCTGGTCATAGTTCCAGGAGAGAAAGGAGTGTTGGTGATAAAGCACAAGGCAACAGGGACCTTGGTCCCAGTTCCAAATCAAAGAAGAAGACTCGTACTTGAGGCTGCAGCAGTGCAGGGGAGTTGATCACTATTCCAGTTCTAAGAGTTGTGCTAAGCCTGTGGCTTCAGAAAAATACAACCTTCGAAGTCCCAAAAATTGCTCTCCAGAACTATCTGTGAATAAAACAGCAGCATGAAAATGCCTGAAACTTGTAACAATGTGTCCCCACCCCCAGATAAGCAGAATCCAACTTCAACTAATGTTCAAAACCTAAAAGTAGGCTGAGGAAATGAGCAAACAACTAAAAAGTAACTTGGTCTTTAAAAAGCTATTATGATGGCAAGTAAGACCAAGACATAAACTTAGAAGACAACAATGTGGAAATTGCTATAATGGAGTCTCAAAGAAAAATACCAATTGTACATAAACCCAAAAAGAATTTCTGGAAGAGTTAAATAAAGAAATAGGAATGATGGAGAAAAGAAGTGAGAAAAGATTGATGCTAGAAAATAAAAGATACTAAAGAAAATATCACCTTAAAAAGCAAAAGAGGCACAAAATTCACTCAAGCAGAATAGGCCAAATGAAAAAGAAGATACAAAAGTTCACTGAAGGAAAGAACACCTTTAAAAAAAAAAGCAAATTTCTCCAAATGAAAAAAGAGGTATGAAAGCTCACTAAAGAAAACAATTCCCCCCAAAATAGAATTGGGCAAATAAAAGCTAATAATTCCACGAGACATTTTGTTCACATAGAACAAAATAATAAAAATGAAAAAGAAAAGAAAATGTGAAATTTATCATAGGAAAAACAACTAATTTGAAAAACAGATCAAGAGAGAATTTAAGAATTATTGGACTTTCTAAAAGCCATAACAAAAGAAAGATCTCACCTTTCAAGAAATAATAAAGGATAATTACCTTGATATCTTAGATCCAGAGAGTAATATAGTAATTAAAAGAATCCCCTAACCATCTCCTGAAAGAGATCCCAAAATGAAAACTCTTAGGAATATTGTGGCCAAATTCCAGAGTTCTAAATCAAGAAAAAAATATTGTAAGCAGAAGGAAATAATTCCAGTATTAGGGAATCACAGTCAGGATCACACAAGATTTTGCTGCTTCCATGATAAAGGAGCAGAGGGCTTGGAATATGATATTCCAAAAGGCAAAGAAAGTAAGATTACAACCAAGAATAATTTAACCAGCAAAACTGAATATAAATTTTCAGGGGGAAATTGGTGTTTAATGGAATAGAGGACTTCCAAGTACAACTGATGGAAAGACTAGAGCTAAATAAAAAAAAAGTTAAAATTCAAACATAAGACTAAAGAAAAGCATTAAAAACATAAATATGAAAGAGTAATAAGGGCCTCAATAGAATTAAACAGTTTACATTCCTAAATGGGAATATGATACATATAACTCTCAAGGACTTTATCATTATTAGGGCAGTTAGGAGTCTATATAAAGATCATGGGTGTGGTCAATTATGTTGGGATAATCACAGAATAACAATTGATAATGATGATGATGATGATGATGATGATGATGATGATGATGATGATGATGTAGTGGTTAGAGTTATGCATTGGGAAAAGGAAGAAGGAAAAGGTAAAATGTGGAAAATTTTCTTACATAATAGGACATGCAAGGAAGAGCTTTTATAGTAGAGGGGGAAATTGGAAAGGGGGCATTGTAGGCAATTATTGAACCTCACTCTCACTGGAATTGGTTCAAAAAGGGAAGAATAAACACACACATTCTGTTGGATATAAAACTCTATCTTACCTAATAAAGAAATAGGAAAAGAAGAGATAAAAGATATAGGGCAAGGAGCGGGGGGGTGGGGTGGAGAATAATTAAATAATAAAAGAGAAGGAAAGGAGAGAGAGAGAGAGAGAGAGAGAGAGAGAGAGAGAGAGAGAGAGAGAGAGAGAGAGAGAGAGAGAGGCATAAACAAACAGGCTGGAGAGAAATAGTCAATAAACATAGCTAAAAGTGAATAGGATGATATCATTCATATAATGGAAATGGTCAACTATGAAAGACTTGGCTATTCTGATCAATATAGTAATACAAGACAATTCCAAAGGAATCATGATGAAAAAATACTATCTACCTCCAGAGAGAGAAGTGATGAACTCTGAGTGCAAATTGGAGTATAATTTCTTGCTTTGTTTTACTTGTTTTTTGTTATATGGCTAATATGGGAAAATGTTTTACATGATTTCACATGAATAATTAATATCATTTTACAAACATTTCACATGTATAGTAAATATTATTAGTGGGTGAGGGAGAGAGAGAATTTGGAACTCAAATTGCAATAAGAAAAGAATGTTAAAATAATATTTTAAAGACAAAAATGATCATTAAGGAGTTTCAGTTGAGTGATGGCAGAAGACAGATTGTAAAAAGTTGAAAAGGGAGAGGAGAGAAAGGGGAAGCAAGGAGTATAGTTTTGGTATGTTTTTCCTGGGCTGAGAAGAGAGGTAAAGTGATTATTTGATGTAGTAAGGAACTGTGAAAGTATTTAAAGTTAGGAGATACTTGGGCATTTTCAAAGTCAAGAAAGAAGGAATCAGTAGATAAAGAGATTGCAACTTGGAAAAGTGAGGTATAATTGGAGAAAGTGGAAGAGGTTCAGACCAAGGGCACATATGGAGGAGTTTTCCTTGGCAAGAAGGCCACCTCATTATCTGATACTAGAGGAAAAGAGAAGTGAGTGAGTCATGATGTCAAGAGATTTTAAGATAAAGGAGAGGAAGTTTCAGAAAGAATGACCTTAACTTTCTCAGTAAAGTATAAAATGTGGCCCCCAGATGAGAGAATGATGATAGAGTAAGGCATAGTGGGCTAAAGTAGAGAAGAGAAGGTTTAGAGCCTCTGTGAAAAGTGAGATAGTGATTCAATTAGAAAGAAGTGAAAAAATGGACTTCTTGTAATGAAAGCTCTCTTGAGTTTAATAACAAATTCTTGTGCACTCACTTGGCTCAACTTCCAAGCTTCCTCCAACTTTGTATAACAGCACCTAAATAGAAGTGGTGACCCAGAATTGAGGTTCAGAAAAGAGTTTTGACAACAGGACAAGGGTGAGAGGAATTCAAGAGTACATGGAAATATAAAAATGAAATGGTAATCTATATGGTCAAGAATGAGAAGGAAAGAAAGTAAAATCAGAACAAAAGTAATGACCTGAGAAATTAGTAAAAAATGTAGAGACTGAAGATTGCTATTAACTTATTACTGTTATTAAATTTATAATTAAAATTATTGTTATGAAGAGTAAGTTTAAGAGGGACAAGGTATAAGAATGTAATAATATTACATGATTATGGTCAGCTAGGGGAATATCAGAGTATTTGATCAAGGAAATAGAACCCCAATATTTAATGGTAACAATATCATGACCATCTTTCTTTCCTCAACTACTTTATATTTAATTATCTTATGCTTATCTTACATTTATTTGGCATATATATATATATATATATATATATTGCACATTTAGATAGATATACAGATAAGTAAATACATACTATTTTATATATGCATATATGTCTGTGTATGCTCCCTTGATTAAATGTGAGCTCCTTAAGAGTGAGTTCCACTTTTTTCTTTATGCCTAAACAATATATGACAAACAACAGGCACTTAATAAATGCTTATTGGTTGATTAATGTGTTGTCTCCTCTTATTAGAAAATAAGCTCCTTCAGAGAATTTCTTTTGCATTTATATTGGTATCTCTGATATTTGGCATATAGTAATCACTCAATAAAAGTTTTTTCATTCAGTCCTCTCCAATAAGACACCTGAATATTTCATACACGTCACCAAATCAATCTATCTTCCAGGTAACTTAGATGGAAATTCTCCCCTTAAATTTAAATCTACTACCTAAATTTTCCTCTTTATTTCTTACACCACAATCCTATCAGTCAATCAGGATTAAACCTAGGAGTCATTCTTATTATTTACTTTAACTAACCCATCTTATATTTAATTAGTTGCCAACTCTTATTGATTCTACTTCCACAACCACCTTTACATCCTCTTACTTGGACTATTGCAATATCATCCAAGTTGGTCTAGATTGCACCACTTTCCTAAGGAGGCTGAATATAAATCAACACAAGCTATGTTCACTTCTTTTTTATTCTGGTTTTTTTAATCTCTCCCATAATTTTTCCCTTTTGCTCTGATTTTTCTCTCCCAACATGATTCATAAAATAATTTATGTTAAAAATAATAATAAAAAAAAAGATTCCACCATTTTCTCCCTTCACCACCAATCCTCCACGTCAACTGCCAAAGCACATTCCTAAAACATAGTTCTGATTTTGCTTTGAGAAACTTCAATGTTTTCCTGTTTTCTCTAGGATACAATATATAAACCTTGATTTTGGCATTTAAAACCCTTTGCAATCTGGCTCCAATCTCTCTTTCCAGATTGAATACACCTTATCGAATTTCATGCACTTAAAGTTCAGGCCAAATCAATCTATTTGTTTCCTAAATGAAACGTTCCATCTTTGGAATCTTTGTCTTTGCATAGGCATCTTTGCCTTTGCATTAGTTGTTCCCACGCTTGAAATGTGCTCCATCTTCATCTCTGCTCCCTAGAACTGCCAGTATCCTGCGGGCTTGATCAAGTGACACCGAGAGCCCTTTCCCGATACCCCCTAGTAGCTAATAAGTAAAAACAAACAAACAAAAAACACCCTCAAAATAACTTTGTACATAGTTAGCTTTTATTGATCTGTGGCCACATTGTTTCCTACAAATAAAAGGTAAAGTCCTTGAGGACAGGAAAATTTGGTTTCTGTCTTTGTAACCCCAGAACTCCCCAGAATTCTTGACACATAGTAGGCATAATAAATGCTTACTGAATTGAATTGAATTTACTAAAAACAAACAAATAAACAAACAAACTAGAGCAGGCATTCAAAAGGAAACAATGTACTAAGAGAGCAGAGGTAGAGATAGACTGTGGAGGGATAGAGTGTGAGGTGGACAGGGATGGAGTTATGTGGAGACATAGCAGGGAGGGAATGCTTGGTGACTCAGAGAAGAAACAGTGGCTGAGAAAGAATGGGCAGATTGTAATCAATATAAAGAGTACTCAGAGGGGCAGCTAGGTGGTGAAGTGGATAGAGCACCAGCCCTGAATTCAGGAGGACCCGAGTTCAAATCTGATCTCAGACACTTGACACTTCCTAGCTGTGTGACCCTGGGCAAGTTACTTAACCCCAGCCTCAAAAAAAAAAAAAAAAAAAAAAAAAAAAGAGTACTCAGAAAAACAATGAAATTGCTAATCCATCAAAGTATCTCTCAAAGTTTGGAAATCACCTAATCTGGAAGGAGTTAGAGGTAGATAAGATGGAGGAGAAGCATCACTGATAAATAAAGACAGGACCAAGATAAATTTCAAAAAGCCATTCGTAAATCTGTCTTCTTGCATTGCTCCCTCAGATGGAATCACATAATATCTAAAATTGTTACAGACATATCTATTGATAGAGCCTCACAATTCATCTGTTACAGATTAATGACAAATCACCACACCCTTTTTTAAAATCGATTTTGTTCACTCATGCACCGAATTTAGATTCCCTAATCTCCTGAAATGGTCACTAGTGTATTTTCTTTCTGGACTACATTCCTTCCTAAGAAGTCTAATCAAATCCCACAGACAGGTGGGGTTGTATTCTCTTTGCTATACATGCAACACATGTGAACCTTCACTTGTAATCAGTCTCATCCCTTATGATCTTTTTTCAGGTATGTAGGCACCAGTCAAAATCTTTATTTTGCTGTTATTTTATTCCAGATATGTATATAGGCTGCTAAATCAGCTGGCACACTGAGCCTTTTTATCCTTATCAATAACTGTATTCAGCTCTTCTTCCTCTGATTCAGCCAGTACTGTGAACATGCAATTTCCATCAGCATTTGGGCTGCAGATAATTTTTCATTTCTGTCCAGAAGGCCCACTGGAATTGGCCATTACATTGGAACCTTCATGTTTGCTGGCAGCCAGGAGAATAAAATTTATAGCAGTAAATGGAAGCTGAATTCTTCCATTGGCTTTGTGCTGAACAGCTCTGTGTTGGCCCTTTCTTAATTGTGAAAACAATATGTATAAAATTCTGCATTCATCAGCATTTTCTTATAACCATTTCCACCTGGACAAAAAGACATGTGGGATGCCTATTTACATAACTGTATTGTCCCCTAAATAAAAATGTAATGTGCAGAAGATGACCTAGGATGACATGAGAAATCTGTACTAAATGAGAGATAGATAGATGATAAATGGATGAGCAGATGGATGAATGGCAGGACAGAGGAAAAGAGGAAGAGGAGATGGAGATGGAGAGAGACAGAGATAGAGAGGAAAAAGAGAGAGAGAAGAGAGAGACACAGAGTGACACAGAGAGTGAGAGAGGAAGAGAGAGAGAGAAAGAGATAGAGGAGTAAATCGATTGATAGATGTAAAGACATGAATAGATAGATGAAGAGAGGGAGGTAAGGATGAAGGAATGGAAAGATGGAGGGATGGAGGGATGGATAGATAGATGAATAAAAAGAGGGATGGATGGAGGGATGGATAGATGGATATATATAGAGAGAGACAGACAGATAGATGGACAGACAGACAAAGGACAGATATATTAAACTCATTCAAAAGCTAATTTTGAAAAATGGGCCAATGTAAGTAATGAGAAAATCCTCAGCTGTTGGCTTTTGCATCTTATGCCCTTTGTACCTATTAAGTTCAGTCAATAGTTAACATATGCTTGTTTAATTGAATTGACTAGAGCAGAGCGTCTAGTGAGAATAGTGTTCCAGGAAAGAATATAGATCATGGTGGGACAGGACTAGCTAAAGTGAATAGCTCTATTAAGGCAGAGATTCTGCCTTGTATTTCTCTTAACACTTAGTATACCTCTCAATACACCAGGTCCTCTATAACTCTGTGGTGAATTGAATGATCTTCCCTCATTTCTACTTAAGAATAAGATCTGGTAGGGACAGCTAGGTAGTGCAGTGGACAGAACACTGGCCCTGGAGTCAGGAAGACCTGAGTTCAAATTCAGCCTCAGACACTTAACATTTCCTAACAAGTTATTTAATCCCAATTGCCTCACAAAAGGAAAGAAAAAGGAATATAAGTGGACCTAAGATTTCAGTGGTATAAGGAACTCTTGGATGAAAAACAATCACAACACTAATGTAGGTCATCCCCAAGTCTATAATTTATACATTTTTAGAGGGTAGCCAGCCTGGACCCTTGAAAGGTTGAGAGACTTGCCTAAGATCATACAGTCACTTTATGTCAAAGGCAGGACTTGAATCAAGGTCTTCATGGGTTTAAGATAGTTCCATTTACCACATCATGCTGCCTCTTATTTCCAAAATGAAAATACAAAATAGTATTGGAGAATGGAAGAAATACAGTGAGATTGTTTCTGTTTCACATCATCCTAGATTCAGAAAGGGAAGGGAACTCAGATACCCCATAGTCTGACCTCATATTTTATAAATGAGGCAATTTAGGATGCAAGGAGGTTGTGACTTGTTCACCAGAGGTGAGTGTTCATTTTATTTGAATCCAGATTTTTTTGACTCTAGGTTCCTAGTGTTTTTTTGCCTGTACCATGTTACCTCTCTTATTGTATAAGTTGAAGAAAATGAAAGGACAGGAAATCTATATGCTTTTCATGGATGTCCATTAAGAAGCAGTGGGACAATTTCAAGCAGTGAGACAATTGGAAAAATGTAGAACAATATCCTCCTCATCTTCTTCTCTCTTACTTCAAGCACTGATTAATAGCATTTTTCTGTCAAATTTGATTTTATGCATGCCAGAATAGTAAATTTAATTAATTCGTTAATTGATTTAGTCATCAAAAGCATTTATCAATCATCTACTATGTACTAAAGATCAAAAAGAAAAAAAAGAAAGGAAAGGAAAAGAAGAGAAAGAAGAGAGAGAAGAGAAGAGAAGAGAAGAGAAGAGAAGAGAAGAGAAGAGAAGAGAAGAGAAGAGGAGAGAAGAGGAGAGGAGAGGAGAGGAGAGGAGAGGAGAGGAGAGGAGAGGAGAGGAGAGGAGAGGAGAGGAGAGGAGAGGAGAGGAGAGGAGAGGAGAGGAGAGGAGAGGAGAGGAGAGGAGAGGAGAGGAGAGGAGAGGAGAGGAGAGGAGAGGAGAGGAGAGGAGAGGAGAGGAGAGAAGGAGAAAAAAAGAAAGGAAAGGATAAGAAACAATTTCTTCCCTCAAGGAGCTTCCATTCTATCATTAGCTATAAAAAGTTTACCAGCATTGAATTGTGTCAAGCTATTTGAAATTGCTCAGAACCTTCATTCTGTGTGTGTCTCTCTGCTTCAAGCACATTTCTTGCTAACAGTATATTGTAATATTCTGTTTTGGGGAGAGTTCATCCCATTTACATTTCAGTGATTAGTAATAACTTTGTACATAATGTACATGATGCATAACTGTAATTCAAGGTACCAAGAAGACTAAAGTTTGTAAATCTCTGGAGTTTAGGAGTCCTGAGCCACAATGGCTTAAGCTCATCAGCTGTTCTGTCCACTGCACCACCTAGCTGTCCCCACCAGTTCTTATTCTTAAGTAGAAATGAGGGAAGCTCATTCAATTCACCACAGAGTTATAGAGGACCTGTTGTATTGAGAGGTATACTAAGTGTTAAGAGAAATTCAGGGCAGAATCTCTGCCTTAATAGAGCTATTCACTTTAGCTAGTCCTGTCCCACTATGATCTATATTCTTTCCTGGAATTTAATAGGGGGGAGCCAAAAGAGCTGGTGGGAGGGGATATACCAGGGTTTCTAAGGAGGGACAAAACAATCCAGTTCAGAAATGGAGTAAGACAAAGCTTCCTTGCCAATCAGTAGAGAGATTGGGCCACTAAGTAGCCCAATATTTTTAGGCAGGGTAAGATAGGGAACCCAATCTTTTGTTAATTAATTAATTAAATTTTAAAATAATTAACTCAAAAATATGAATTACTACAATTCATATTTTTCATAATACAATTAATACATTTACTACTATGGTTATTTTAGCTTGACCATAATAGCAAAATAATAGAAACAAGTTCACTTAGTAAGGAAAGTACATGTTGTCTCTCATCTTGGACATTAATAGTAAAATCAAGTTGAGGGATTGAAATAAATATTTAACTAAGTGAAGCATACTCAATTGTAAAGCTATGAAGTTTCTATTAAAAATATTTTTGTTAATATTCTGTAGAAGAATATATTCACAAGTATTTAACATTTTAATAAATGTTCCTTGGTTAAAGGAACTGATTGACTGATCCACTTGGGTATCCAGACTCTGTTCTTAGAACTTTGTAGAAGCTGCTAGATTTTTTAAAAATGAATTATTTAATTTATATAACAATTCAGAGTATAGAAGTACTGAACAAGAAGGAAAACATATGGCCTGGAGCAATAAACTGAGTGTCAGGAGAGATGAAGGAATAAATCTTCTGAAACAGAAGGCTAAAGGAACCTTACAATTTTGTAAAGTAATATATGTTTCCTAGAGTCTTCAGGTAGTTGATATTTATGTATTTAGGGTATCTTAAAGCTTATATGTGTACAAATATATATATATGAGCTTTATGTTAAGCACCTTTGAGTATCCACATCTAGAGATAAATCATACAAATTAAGAAGTATGTATATGAATATATAATATATACTATATAAGTGTATTTCATCTCTATATATACACATGTGAATATATGTACATATATGTATACATACATGCATGTGTGTATATGTGTGTGCATTTTTCTTGCATTTTTTATTTATACTTCATGAAATGTCAACTTTATGAATGCTGAGTTTCTTCTACTCCTATTCCAAATTTTATTTAGAATCACATCATGTTTTACACTGTTATCTACCAAATCTGAAGGATGCAGTGTTTTGTTTAAGAAAATATTCTGGATTGGGGTGGGGGGATAAAGTAGGGAAAAGGAAGCACAGGATCTCCAGGACTCAAACAGTAGATATATTCTGGCAATAAAGTTAAAGATATTTGAAGTGGGGGATGGGGGTGGGGGAGACCTCAAAGCAATAACTCAGACATGAGGGTTAGTAGCAGAGAAACTGTTGCTCTGTAGTGAGTTTCTACCAGAGAAGGAAGCTGGTAAGACAGAGACAGGGGTGAGACTGAGAGAAGCACTCTTAGGCAGGTGTCCCCAATTGCTTTTCATATCAGAGTTCTTGATTCAGTCTGCATTTCAATATGGGTCACATAGGTAACTTACATTGCCACTCACCCTGGGCACCTCCTAAAAAGTGAAATGTGAATCCCTAGGAAACTGAACTATTAAGAGTGCAGAAGCTATTCTGTCACATTGGGAAAGGGGATGCCTGTGCCTTGAGAAGTCTAGTCTGTGTCCTTGCTAAAAAATCAAACCCCTCCATTTCTTTTTTTTTAATAGTTTTTATTTACCAGATATGTGCATGGATAATTTTACAACATTGACAACTGCCAAACCTTTTGTTCTAATTTTCCCCTCCTTCCCCCCCCCAAGATGGCAGGTTGACCAATAAATGTTAAATATGTTAAAGTATAAATTAAATACAATATATGTATACATGCCCAAATAGTTGTTTTGCTATACAAAAAGAATCAGACTTTGAAAAAGTGTACAATTAGCCTGTGAAGGAAATCCAAAATACACGCGGACAAAAATAGAGAGATTGGGAATTCTATGTAGTGGTTCATAGTTATCTCCCAGAGTTCTTTCGCTGGGTGTAGCTGGTTCAGTTCATTACTGCTCTATTGGAACTGATTTGATTCATCTTGTTGTTGAAGATGGCCACGTCCATCAGAATTGATCATCATACAATATTGTTGTTGAAGTGTATAATGATCTCCTGCTCCTGCTCATTTCACTCAGCATCAGTTCATGTAAGTCTCTCCAGGCCTTTCTGAAATTATCCTGTTGGTCATTTCTTACAGAACAATAAGATTCCATAATATTCATATATCACAGTTTATTCAGCCAATCTCCAATTGATGGCATCCACTCAGTTTCCAGTTTCTGGCCACTACAAAGAGGGCTGCCACAAACATTCTTGCACATACAGGTCCCTTTTGCTTCTTTAAGATCTCTTTGGGATATAAGCCCAGCAGTAACACTGCTGGATCAAAGGGTATGCACAGTTTGATAACTTTTTGAGCATAGTTCCAAATTACTCTCCAGAATGGCTGGATGTATTCACAATTCCACCAACAATGTATCAGTGTTCCTATTTTCCCACATCCCCTCCAACAATGAGCATTATCTTTCCCTGTCATTCTAACCACTCTGACAGGTGTGTAGTGGTATCTCAGAGTTGTCTTATTTGCATTTCTCTGATTAATAATGATTTGGAGCATCTTTTCATATGGCTAGAAATAGTTTCAATTTATTCAAGTGAGAATTGTCTGTTCATATCCTTTGACCACTTATCAGTTGGAAAATGTCTTGGTTTCTTATAAATTAGAGTCAATTCTCTATACATTTTGGAAATGAGGCCTTTACTGGAACATTTGACTGTAAAAATGTTTTCCCAGTTTATTGTTTTCCTTCTAATCTTATCTACATTAGTTTTGTTTGTACAAAAACTTTTCAATTTGATATAATCAAAGTTTTCTACTTTGTGATCAATAATGATCTTTGGACATAAATTCATTCCTCTTCCACAGGTCTGAGAGGTAAACTATCCTATGTTCCTCTAATTTGTTTATAATCTCATTCTTTATGCCTAGGTCATGAACCCATTTTGACCTGATTTTGGAAACACCTCCATTTCTTAGAGAAAATGTAAATGAAAGAAAGAGCAGACAGAAGAATAGGAGTAGCAAAAATGGACCATAGGAAAGCAGTATGAAAATCACAGGTCCCTTGCATTGTTGGCCCCCCTAGATAAAGGGGCAGGAGCAATTGCATTGTAGTTATGAGTCTTGGAAATGATTATCTAACAAACGGGATTGGCTGGCAAAGAATGTGCCTCCCTCATAGGGACCAGCTATGTATCTGATCCATCAGTTATTCATATTTTCCAAAGGAGTATAAAGATTGTTAGCATCCTCTCTATTTCTATAGTTATGCTATTTACAAATACTAGTTATTAGTTACAATTAAGGAAATTGAAGGCCAACATTCAAAACCTGATTTTGCAATTATGTGACAATAAGTGAATTTAAAGTATTCTAATTTATAAAATGGGGATGAAAATACTTGTCCTGTCTGCCTTAATGTGATTATAAGAATTAGCTAATTAGAGCATTTGTTAAACACTTTCTATGTGCAAGGTACTGGATTAAACAAGGAAAAATAAGTATAAATACTTTGAAAACTACAAGATAAGATAAAGATAAAAACAATCATAGAGATTGTCCATGTTTCCCAAAATGAATGATCAGTTTTTTTTAAAGAATTAGAACAGAACAAAAATATTATTTAATACTAAAAACATATGAAATATAATACGATAAGGAGTTTCCCTTGAGTAGCATCCAATGTTTGAGTAGCAATTAAGGGGAAATAAAAAAAAAAGATACAGTATAAGAGAACTACAGAAGTTACATTATAACAATTCCAGCATAGACAAAATGAACAATAGCCAGATACATGTTTTGGGTATGGGATGAGATGATGACATCATAACATCTCTAGGTAATAAGCTCTGGTCCCAGCGACTCGATTCTGAGAAGCTGCTCCTAATACCAATCCCTCCCATTGGATTTTGGTTTTCACTGCCACTTACCTACCCCTCAGTGGAAACCAAGGCAAATGGACACAAAAGGAGGCTTCTTACTGGGGACAGCTGCCTGCTCTTAATTTAAAGCTTCCTAGGTCTGTCTGGTCCATAAAAGACCAGAAGCCAAATGAAAGGCAGAGCACAAAGAGGAACAAGTATTCCTGCCCTTGAGTGTTTATTTCTTCTTGGAAACTTTATCAAAGAGAGGCACTATAGTATAGGGGATAGAGTGCTGTGCTGGTCTTGGAATTATGAAGACCTGGATTATACTCCTCCTTCACACTGGTCTTGGAATTATGAAGACCTGGATTATACTCCTCCTTCACACTAGTTGTACAGTAAATAGAATATTGAAAATCAGGAATTCAGGAAGACTCACTTCATGAGCTCAAATCCATCCTTAGACATTTACCGACATTTACTATTTATTGACACTGGGCAAGTCTGACTCAGTTTCCTCATCAGTAAAATGAGCTGGAGAAGGAAACAGCTAATCACTTCAGAAACTCTGCCAAAGAAAACTCATGGGGTCATAAAGAATTATGGAAAATGACTGAATAACAACAACTCTGACTAATTGGGTGACCCTGGCAAGCCATTTAAAATCTCTGAGCTTCAGTTTCCACACCTATAAAAGGAGGGTGTTGCAATTTATGGCACCAAAGGTCCCTTCTATCCCTACTTTTTTTTAATTATACGCACCTATGAAATGGATAATAATATATGACCTAGGCTTCTCTGGGTATGCAGAGGCTTCTTGGGCAAGCCCAGTGTGCCTCTTGTAGAATCTGCTGTGTTCCCTACCATGTCAGGGGAGCAGCCTCCTTTGGTTGACTCCCTGGATTTTAAATGCCTTAAAAGCAGTTTGTCACTCCTTTCCACCATTCTCTCTTCCACAGCTACTCTTATCTTCTTATCTTGATTTTTAACATCTCTGAGGCTATACTTTCCTTAGATTTCTGTAATCATAGTCAGTTTTCAGATATTACAGTGATGGGAATAATGCCATTGTTGTCACCATTAATGTATTCATATGATGTTATATCAGCATGCCAGAACTCTCATATTAATCATGATTGTACTGCAGACAATTTTACAGACAAGAATGGAAAGATTCAAATATGGTGTTTTAAATTGAAATAATGTTTTGTGTTTCCAATGTTCCAGTGGGACTGATAACTAATATGTAGAAGTAGGCTAGAGCAAGCAAATGCCAAAAAATTAAATTCTTTTGGTTCCTACTTACTGAAGTAAGAGTAATTTAAAATTTTCACTTTCTCCTTTATTGCCTTATTATTCTTTAGATAGAATAAATGAGTGAGACAAAGATAGAGACAGGGAGACAGAAACAGACAGAGACAGAGACAAAAGGAAGGGGGAAGAAAGACAGACAGATGGACAGAGACACAAAGATAGAGACAGAAAGATCGACAGAAACAGAAGCAGAGACAGAGAAATATTTTGAAATTAATAGTTTTAGAGTATCCACTATTTTGGTAAAAAGAAGATTTAAAAAATTTGTAAAACAAAACCTAAATAAATGCTTCAAATTCTGAGGTGTTTTGAATACATTTTATTCATAAAATTTATTCTCTCTATAACCCATTAGGGGGTAGCTAGGTGGCAAAGTAGATAGAATGCTGAACTTAGAATCAGAAAGGGATAAAGTCAAATCTAGTCTCAGACACTTATAAGTTGTATGATCCTGGGCAAATCATTCATAATTCTGTTTACCTTAGTTTCCTTAACTGTAAAATGAATTGGATAAAGATTGGAAAACTATTCCAGTATATTTGCCAAGAAAATTCCAAATGAGGTAATGAAGAGTTGAACATAACTGAAAACAATTGAAATAACTGAAAAAGAACAAATTACCTTTGAATATTTTGGATTAACCAGTTATTGATTAATCAATCTTACTGCTTTCCAGAAAAATCATAATTTCTTTAACCTTTTCTCACCTAAGTCTAATATTCAATGTTTGAATATTTTTATTGCTTTCTTCTCAATTTACTTCTACAAGTAGTTATTAGGTACTTGCTATGTAAGTACTAAGTGGAACAATGGATAAAGTGATGTTCCTGGAGTCAGAAAGTCCTAGGTTTAGATCTGGCCTCAGACACTATGTGACTCTGAGTTAGTCACTCAACCCTTTTGACTCATCTATAAAATGAGATGGAAAATGAAATGGCAAACTTCTCGAGTATTTTAGCCAAAAAAAAAACAAAATAACATAAAACAAAACCCAAAAACAAATGAATATGACTGAACTACAATAACAAATGTACCAGATACTGATATATGCTGACATAAAGAATTTAAGAAAAAGAAAGAGAGGTAGAAATAACGGGTTACATTTAGGACATTTTAATTTTCAGATGAAATATGATATATCTCTTAAAATGAAGATATTCATAGGGAAAAGAGGACTGAAGGGAAGCTCTTGACATCTATATTACTTTTATATTTTTACCTCCAGGATCCAATTCATTGCCTAGCACATAGTCAGGGCTTAATAAATGCATAGTGCTTAATTATTGGATGAATTCATAACACTGAATTCTATTGTGTTTTCTAGAGCCCCCAAGTTTTTAAGGTGCCAAATGTATTATGCACACTGGGGTGCCCAAAAAACCATCCAGACTAGCTCTTTGGAGGATCTCAGGACCAGCCCAAGTCCTTGGTCTTAGTGGAGGAGTAAAGAAGGCAGAACCACAAGACTGGTCAAAGATGAAGTTTATTTCAAGTCTTCTCAGCCCCTAAATACCTTAATATGATTACATCCAGATAGCACACTGAGCATGTGCCAATTATAGAACCATTATATCACTATATCACCACAGCACATTGCACAAGTGTTAACTATAAGCACCCTTCTATTGATATGTAAATGCATCTTTATTGTAAGTATCCCTTGCTTCAAGTAGAACACAGATGGTCAAGCCCTCCTTGATTTCTCAGGAAAGGTAAGAGGAACCAAAAGGAGATGGGGAGCTGAATCAGACATTGCCAGCAGTTCCCTCTGGGTTAAAGGGTCTTATACCTTACCCAGAATTCTTCCACTATCTGTGGCCCTCTTAATCAATGCATGTTGTTTAACTGGTGGATAGAAAAAAAATAGCATTTTTATTCTTCTATTCTATCTTCATACCTCCTCTTCCCTGCAACCAATCTAGAATACTTAATAATTGCAGAGTTTAATAACTGTTTTTCCATTCATTTTTCTTATTTCAGAGAAACAAAATAGCTTAAAAGTCAAAATTTTTCAGGGGTTTGGACCTTTGAATCAGTGTCTGTTTAAAAGATCGGCAAGGTTTAGGAGGACCAATAAGTCAAAGTCAAGTGTTGGCCTGGATCATCTCTGAGAAGGATCTGAGTGCTTTCAAAACTAAGGTTCTCTCTGAACCTCTTGGGCCTGTGGCTAGTCCTTTAGACATTCTGCTCTCTCTTCATTCTGCCAAAGTGAATAGAAACAAGAGATCTATAATGGCAGAATTCCATATTTACCTCTGCTACCAACTAGTTGTTGGTCATATATTTCACTTTCCCTACCTTGGTCTTTCTTTACCTATTAAAAAAAAATAAAAAATAAAAAAGGCTCTGGGTTGGATAATCTTCAAAGTGCCTTCCACCAATAAAATTCTGACTGAGTTAATAAATAATAGGGGGATGGCTTTATATAGTGGAAAGAACATTGGTTTCCCGTTCTCAAGCTTTGGCCCTATGACTCTATGAATCATGGATGGCCATGAATGCTGTATATTTGCAAAATACTTCATGAGACTGTATTATTTAGTATCTCAGACATGACCAGGCTTCAATGCTGCTTGCCTGCCTGCCTTCTACCCTCCACCCCAGTCTTATCATAGTGACAGTATTACTTCTCCCCATGTTTTTAAGACACAAGAGAATTACCCATCCATGAGATTTTCACTGAAATGCATTATTTGTGGCAAAAGTTGGAGCTCTTGTTAGCATCTGAAAAGAACAACGAGAGAAGAAAGAAAAAACATGTTAAGGTCAGAAGGGGGTAAAATTAAAAAGGCAGGATAAATCTCAGACTCCTTCTACATGGGACTGCTGGTTTGGCTGTTCTAACTTTATTTGACCAATCAATTTAGTCAAACAGTTTCAGTATTTTTTCCCTTCACTGAACTGTTGTTTGATGAACTAACTGAATCAATTCACTTTTGGACTTGGAATTAAGAAATTGTCTCAGTCAGAACGATCAGAGTTCAAATCTTGCCTTTAACACTCAGTGGCTAGAAATCTAGAATCAGAGATAGCTGGTAACTTAGTAGAGAGAGCACTAAGTTCAGAATCAGACCTAAGTTCAATAGCAATGTGATCTTAGGCAAGTCACTTAATTAATATCTGCTTCCTCTACTGTTAAAATGGAGATCCTAATAATACCTACCTTGCCCAGTTGTAAGGATCAAATGAAATAATATTTATCTTTTAAAAAGGCACTTAGTATAATATCTGGTACACAGTATGAGTTTAATAAATGCTCATTTCCTTCTATGGACTATTTATTTATCCTTCTGAGTTTCAAGCTTATCTGTTAGAGAAAGATAATAATGGCTAAAAAGTAGCTATAAATATCTATCTTACAGGTTTCTCTTGGAATATCAAAGTGAGATAATTAAAATGATTAGAATTTAAATAGAACATGTAAGTTTGCAAAGGGTTTTGCATTCTCTAATTTGAGATATAACAATCTATTCAGATTGAAAATGGATTTTTAATCCCTTTTTATACTCAAATTGATAATTATAAATGAAGATCATATTTTATAAGTATTAATAGTGAGCAAATATGTCACAATTAAGACAATTTATTTCAATTATTTAAATAAGAAACTGAAATTTTAAAAATTGGAAATGGAATGAAAAAACAATTAAAATTGAAAATTTTAAAATGGGAAATCATTGATTTTGGTGTCAATTAAAAACTAACATAAATATCAAGTACAATAATTTTATTCAGAAGTTTAACAAAAGTAAATATCCAGCCACAAGACCAAAAAAGCCTACAGATTGTCTTATTCCACAAATATCTGACAACTTACTAGAGATGGCTACCAAAGGCAACACTAGCTTAGCATATAAACTTTTCAGTAAAATCTTCAATGATGACAAATAATCATGAGCAACATCATCTCATAAATCAGACACAAACAGTGAAGGAAAAGACCAGCTTTAAAAATGTGTCAAGATCCAAATAAGCAAAATCACTACAGAGCATTAAAGGATAAAAATGGAAAAAGCACTACAAATAGAAAGTAAGTGGAGAGATTTATCTTCAAGCCATTTTAACAACTTACTTGCTCCATCAAAAATGACATAACCACAGTACTGTACCACAAAATTATAATTCCAAAGAGTTTAATTGTAGAGTGCCAGAACTCTGGAGAAGTATACTTGAAACAAGGTGTTAACACAGTGGAATTGATGATATGATGGTTCTCTAGTTCACGTATATATTTAGTACTTAGTATGGTGATGTAATGGCTCTCTAAGTTCACACATAATCAGTATGCTTTAATGATGTAATTACAATAAGCTATATAAAGTCCAACAAGGACTGGAAGATAGACATTTCATCTTTGACCAGCTTCATGGTGGCTGTCCTGCCTCCTACACTAAGATAAAGACTGGACCAGAATAAAGACTCTATTCTTGACCATTCTCATGAGGTCTATCCGGCTGAGACCAAGACCCATCCGAAGGACCTCCAGAAAACTAGACCAAACATTACATTTAATGAGCATGGTCTATCTTCTGTTACTAAAGGGACAAAAGATTAGAATAGCAATTGAAGAATTTTGTGCTGGCAGCATTAAAATTGTGAAGACACTGAGCAATCAATATACAAGGCAGCTGAAGGTAGAGAAAATATCAAAAGCATGGGGTAAATAATCTCAGACCTTGTTAATACTAAAAAAAAATGACTAAGAGTATACCAATAACTACTAGTATATAAATATGTATTACACACATAAATGTGTATAATATATACATATATCTGTGTATCTATATATAGATATAACACAGATATTATATATATATATATGCCTATTCATCATCTGTACAAAACCTTTAAGAAAGTTACCCATACACAAATTGAGGGTATTCCTAAAGAGGACATTACTAGGGAACAAGCTGGTTTTTGCAACAATCAATAATAGACTACTTTTTAAAAAACATTTTATAAGTAACTGAAAAAAAATTGACAATCTAAAATGCCATTGTAACTATTTATTAATTACAAAAAGGCACTTGATTCTTTGGAACAAAAAGTCATCTTACAAATTCATCTATAGCATTGTCTTTCATCCATATCAATATCAAATAGTATTTATTGAAACACATTAAAAAGAAAAATAATATTGTTCAATAATCAAATGATAATAAACATCAGGCAAGGCACAAAATTAGGAAGGAGTAAAACATGTTTGTCAAAAGCCCAGGTAATAGGAGAATCCAGGTCAAGGACAGAGTCCCTAAGAATGGTGATATCCTCTAAAAGCTCCTATTATTTGAAATAGTATTTTACTTTTTCACCAATTATATGTTAAAACAATTTTTAACTTTTTTAAGTTTTAAGTTACAAATTCTATTTCTCCCTCACTCTTTCCTCTCCTTTCTCCCTGAGACTGTAAGTAATCTGATATAGGTTCTACAAGTGTAATCATGTAAAACATTTCCATATTAGTCATTTTGCCCAAGAAGATTCAAAAAGAAAACAGAAAAATAGCATGCTTCAATCTGAATTAAGACAATGTCAGTTATTAAGAGCTGCTCTTATTTTTCAATGATATTCTGATTGTCTTAAGCCATAGAATATCACAGAGCCTCCTTGAAGAAGTCTACAATCACTGAAAAAAAAAATGGCTTGCCCATTCACAATGCAATAACTAAATGGATGAAATGTGTCCATTATACATATTAGGTATAAATTTGGATCTTTTTTCCCAACAATATCTGTGTCTAGGACAGACAGTACAGATGGAAAATGATTTCAGCCTAGAGCTGAAAAGGAGGAGAAGAGCTTAATGAATTTCTGTCAAAAAAACAGTTTTATTGACCTCAGGTTTCCTATGAAAGCAAAGGTTTATCTTTTCAATGTTAACATTTTATTGATGTCAGTTAGATATGTAACAGTATTGCTTGACCTCAGCAAAACTAAATCTGAATATCATGCAGAGATCAATGGAGAAATGAGTGGTGGATTATGTAGGATTCAACAGTTAACAATGAGGTATATCAAAGGAGACCAGGAATCAATGATATCATCAAAGAATTAATTAGGTCTTTCTGACATTATTTTTTCATAAAAACAAAATAAGGATTTGTATATAATATGAGAGAGACAGACAGACAGAGGGGAGGAGATAGGGAAGGGGAGAAAGAAAGGGAAAAGGTGGAGAGAAGAGGACAGGACAGGACAGGAGAGATGACAGGTGGGCAAATCATTTATCAGCCTCCTAAAGAAATCAAGGAAGACCTCTAGCATGTTTGATGAAGACTCTATGATGAAGTTTTGGAAGAACATAGATAAGATTTCATGGAATATTTTAGAAACAATCTGCATTGCTAGAGAGAATTCCTGAATTGATAAGATCACAAATGTTTTATTTCAGTGTTTTGCTGATGAAAAAAGATGAAATAATATAGATAATATAAAACATTTGTAAACTCTAGAGAGTTATATAAATGTTAGTTGTTTCTTCTATTCAGTAAGAATGAATTAAGCACCTACTAGGTGCCAAACACAATAGCAATATACAAAATATACAAGATGAAAACAAGATAGTTCCTTGCCCTTAAGGAAGTGAAAAGGCTTTTATAGAAGTAGCTTAATCACACATGAACAATCAACTTAGTCGATGAGACATTCCCTCACACCTACCTAAATCTACCTAATTCTTGAAGGGTGGTATGTCATTGATAAAATGGACTATTGTGCTATTTTTATCTTCCTTTACAATCAAACCCCTGCCTCTGGTACAACTATATAATATTCATACGGTAAGCTGGCAAGCCACTGTTGCTTCAGTTATCACCTAGGAAAATTCCCAAAGTGCACATTACAATCCAAGTTATTGACATCTCCCCTAATCTGAACATCCATTACAGTTAATTTCAATTAATTCCTGCCACACCCCAATCTCTTTAATGACTGGTCAGGTTCTAGTTATTTTTAAAGGGGGAAAAAAACGGCACAAAGATTACATGATTTTTCCCTTTCAGTTTTTGTGTGTAGTACAGGCTTCCACTTACTTAAAAAGACATGTTTTCTTACTTAAATTTCCCCTTGAAAATACACAAGGGTTTAAATTAGAGGGGGAGGGGTGATACTATTTTTTTCTTTTTTTCTTCAAAACACAAAAAGCTTTGCCAAAATCCAAAATGTTTGAAAAATAGGTCAAGGAGTTTTGCAAAAGCACTGGGTTTTCCCAAATGCAGTTAGAACTGTTGATCCCATGGAAAGGTTGTTCCATACAGATTTCTTCATTTCACATCCCTCATTGTTATGTGTTTGATCACTAAGGAAGAATGCTATTTAGCTGGGTAAGGAACAAGTACTTGTGAGAACTAGGCAAGGGATCCTGAGTCTGTAACTTTGGACAGATCCTCTCTTCTCCAAGACCTCAATAAATTAGAATAGAATTAACAACCTATGTCAGAGCTGGGAGGGAGGGAAGCTTAATATATGTCTCAAAGGCTGATCTTTATCCTATTACAGGATTTTTTTAAAATGCAAGTGCAAAATAGTATTTCTCCAATTCTTACTGGCAAATTCAGGCACTCAATTTTCAAATATGTTATTCTCAGCACTATGCATGATCTATGTACAGTTTTGAAAAGATGAACTTAATTTTCTGATGGCTAGAATTACTGCAGTGTTCATAAGGGCCATTATGATTGTTTGCCCATAATGCACATAATATGCTGGTAAAGAAGGTATGGGAAGGGGAAAGTAAGAGGAAAAGAAAGAGGGATAAATGGGACCAAAAATAAAGTAAGTGAATATGCATCATAATCGGATATCTACAACTTAAAAATTGTTTACTCTAACCTCAGTTCATAGAGGAGGGATTAGAGAATGACTTGGCTAAGATAACAAAGCTAGTCTGTGCCTAAGTTAGAATTTGAACTCACATCCAACACTTAGCTATTGTGCTGCTTTTTCTCCTATAAATGAAAAAGACGTGTAGAATGGGACTTCTTAAAATTTCTCCACTCAGGACCCCTTTTTGTCTGAGAAACTTTTACATGAACTGATCTCAAATCTGAGCCAAGGTGTTTCTGGCAGGTTTGTGCATGTGTAAAATGTGCATGTTATATGTTCAGAAACAAGGCTGCAGAGACATTTCATGATGCAACACAGGCAAGTGCTGCCAGAAACACCTCGAAATCATTATGCTTGATTTTTAATTAATTTTTGATCATTGCATTCAGAAACCTTTCTCTATTACCAAAGTTTTTCACAACCCTCACATTCAGTTATACCTCAGGATTGCAATGAACAGTTTAAGAAACTTTGGTGTAAAAGAAGAGGGACTCTTGTTGATAATGATAGCAATGATATAGTTAACATTGACAAAGCACTTGGATATCTAGGTGACACCACAGTGCATAGAGTGCTGGATCTGATGTCAGAAAAACTCTTCCTAAGTTCAAATTTAGCCTCAGACACTTACCAGTTGCATGATCCTGGGCAAGTCACTTTACCCTGTTTGCATCAATTTCTCATCTACAAAAAAGAGCTGCAGAAGAAAATGGCAAACACTACCGTATCTGCCAGGAAAATCCCCAATGAAATCATGGAGAGTTGAACATGATTGAAACAACTGAGCAAGAAGACAGAGTGATCACTGTGCTAGGCATTGTGCTAAGTGCTTGATTTTTCCACCTCTGAATAATCAGGAATACCCTCCATCTTCTTTTCTACTCACTTAATTCCTACTTGTTCAGCTTCCAACTTAACATTCCCATGAGTTCTCTATCATTGGCTTTCCTGCCCAGACTGCTGTATCCCTCATCCAGATTTTCAAAGTATTCACTATCTTCACCACTCATGGAATTATGGATTTGAAAGTTGTCTTGGGGATCATCTATCTATTTCCTTCATTTTACTAATGAGGAAACTGAGAACCAGAGAAATTGACAATTTTCTCAAGGTCAGCTAAGCCGAAAGTTATAGAATCTGGATTTATATTGAGATCCTCTGCAAACCAGGGACTTTTTCCACAGCACTGTGATTTTTTTTGGCCTTTGTTATACAATGCCTTGTACTATTTTTGTGTGCATTTGTGCTTTGTGGGGCCCCCTCTCCTCCCACCGATTTATAAACTCTGAGAACAAGAACTGTGTCCTATTCCTCTTTGGCACACCTAATGTGGGGCCTCACATACAGCAAATGCATGCTGATTGATTTAACCAAATACAATATATACTAAAATCATAAACCGGGAAACTGACATGGTTGGAGTTTGTCCTCTCAATCCCTTGAGGACATCTCTGCATTCTGGGTATATTGGATCAGAGAATTTATTTTTGCTACTTTCCAATCAATACAAGTATCTATAGGTTTGATCCTTGGGGATTACTGACAATCAAGATGAATGAATGGGCTCAGCTGCCAATCATTCATTCTATGTTTAAGACCTTGCCAGAGATTCCTTCGCCTCATTAGGTCTGGCATTCTCCTGACTGAGTAGTTGGCTCTCGACATTTGAAAACAATAAACCTTCGAACAATAACTTGGAGTTGGTTTTTTCTGGGATCCTTTTCCTTTGAAACATCCAAATAGCTTTCCATCATATCAGGGGTCCCAGAGCAGAGTCAGAGAACGCTTCAGCAGCATTGGCTAGCCTAGCCAAGCCATGCTCCAGAAAGCACAGGTCAAGCTTTTCATACCTGCCACAGAGGCTGCTAGGTTGCAGGGAATCAATGAGCTAGGCATGTGTGCTGTGAAGGCTGCTGAGTTTTCCAGCTGTGTTGTTCACTGTTATGTGTTTTTAAACACAGTTTCCATTGTCCCAGACTTCTTATTTAAGAATCTTCATTGTTAACCCATTCCCTTCACAGAGTTTCTGCCTGTTCATAACAGGAGGTTTACCCCTTCCTCTTGTTACCTTCAGAGAGCCAGAAAGATGTTCCTGTCACTTGAAATAATTGACTAAATTAAAAGATGCTTTCACTTGTCAAGCTAAAAAGAGCAAAAAAATTAGCATTTATATTTATAACATGGAATAAAGAATAGAAATATTTGCAGAACATTCCTAGAAATTCTCAGTGGGAAAATAGCAATGATCACAATTGTTTGCAACTTCACAAATGGGAATAAATGATCACAGGCAAGATCTATAATCCAAACCCAATCAGGAAACCACATAAAGCCCAATACCTCACCATGCCCATTCAGAAAGTTAATAATAATAATAATAATAATAATAATAATAATAATAATAATAATAAGTCAGTTCAGTCAATGAAAAAAATTATTAAGCATTTACTCTTTTGAACCTCTTCTCTCCAGGAACCAAGAAGGTAGAGGAAAAGTAGCACCTCCAGTTCATGGGAATGTGTTTGGATTTTTGTTCTTGTTTTATTTTCTCAATAAACATCCCATTATAAAAGCTAGTTAATGTTAAATACTAAGCAGTGATTTCAAGGAAATACCAACTGATTAATTATATTGGGAAAATACTGAAACTCATAAATGATAGTACAGAAGAACTCATTTGTGATTGATATCAGAGAAAATACACTGAGTGGAAGCTCATGCCAGTAGCATTAGAAATAATCTAGTAATCCCTTAAGAATACTACTAAAACTCCAAGAAGGTATCATAATAATAGCTAGGTTATTAGTAATAGTATTAGCTGAACTCTGGAGATCCAACTTGCCTGTGCTAGTATAAGATGAGTAAATTGAGGGCCTATAAATAAAATCCTTTAAAAAATTGAGGATTATAATGTTTGAAAAGGCTTTCCCTGATCCAATCATTCTGGAGAGCAATTTGGAACTATGCCCAAAGGGCTATAAAACTATGATGCAGCAGAGACACTACTGGGTCTGAATGCCAAAGACACCATGAAAGAGGGAAAGGATCACATGTAGCAGCTCTTTCTGTGCTGGCGAGGAATTGGAGACTGAGTGGATGCTCATCAGTTGGGGAATGGATGGCTAAACTATAGCCATATGGATGTAATGGAATATTATTGTTCTATAAGAAATGGGGAGCAGGCTGATTTCAGAAAAGTCTGGAAAGACTTACATGAACTAATGTTGAGTGAAGTGAGCAGAACCAGGAGAACACTGTACACAGTAATAGCAAGATTATATGATCAGCTAGGGTAGACTTAGTTCTCAGCAATACAGTGATCCAAAACAATTTTAATAGACTTGGGATGGAAAAATGCATCTGCATCCAGAGGGAGAACTATGGAGACTGAATGTGAATCAAAGCATAATATTTTCACCTTTTTGTTATTTGCTTTTTCTTTCTCATGTTTTTTCCCTTTTGTTCTGATTTTTATTTCCCAAAGTGCCTAATATGGAAATATGTTTAAAACAATTGTACGTGTATAACATATCAGATTGCCTGTTGTCTTGGAGAGGGGAGAGATAAGAGGAGAAAAATTTGTAACACAAAAATAAATGTTGAAAATGATTTTGTATGTAATTGAAAAAATAAAATATTATTGAAGGGGAACTTTTTTATCTATTATGTCAGAGGATTTTCTCAATACTATTGTGTGAGGTAGGCAAAATAGGTATTATTTCCACTTTACAGATGAAAACATATAGGTTAAGTAACATGATTACCTAACTAGTCAATGTCATTCATATTTTAAAACTTAGTCTTCTTCCCAAGTTCAAGGGAAGAAATGGCCAGTAACTGGCATTAGATCATTTTCAGAAAGCTTGGATCAGAGAGTAGGAGAACTTGGTCCTTCATATTGGTCAACATGTTACTCACTCCCATTTCCCCTGATAGTCATGCTCTGATTTTTAGAAGATTTGTTCAATTTTGCATTGCTAACAATTTATTATACCAATTTGCTAGGGAGGTGAGGGAAACAGATTCCCTGGGACTAGAAGAAACTCAAAGGATTATTGATTAATTACTACAAGGGACCTCAAGGATCCTTTAGCCAAATATTCTCTCTGCCTTTTACCAATAAGAAAACAGACCAATTGGAATACAGAGTCACAGAAATAGAGCCAGAGCCAGGATTCAAACTTCATCTTCTGACTCCAGATCTGGCAAGTTGCCCCCTGCCCCCTGCTCACTTTATCTTTTGAAGAGAAGAAGGAAATAGGTGTTTCCTGATCCCTATAGAAATCGATTGATTTTTATTGTTTTTGTTCAGAGGCATACGCAATAAAGGAACACAGGAGCAAAAGGAGTGGAAGAGATCAGATCTGTTAAACTTTCTTCTTTCCCCAAAGATTGCCAAACAGGAAACACATTTCTGGTTTCTCAGAGTTATTTCCTGATAAATTAGTCCTTTGCAGAATTTTCAGAAATTCTCAAACATCTGGATGTTAATATTTAAGTGTTTTTTGTTTTTGTTTTTGTTTTTTTGTTTTTTGTTTTTAACAAATGTCACACATTTCTTCCAGGTAACAATGCTGAGATGCCCAAAAAAATCCATGTCTGTTCACCCATATAATATATTAAGAGTAAAATGTTATACCTACTTTTATGGGAAGTTGGAAAGAACACTAATAGGAAAGAAAGAGGAAATTTGGAAAGAGAGAGATCTATTATAAATATATATATATATATGCATATATATATATAACATACATACACATCTATACACAGGTTTATATCTGTATATATGTATGTATACATGCATATACATATACATATGGGTATATATACATATATTCATGCTGTAAAAGAGACTAAAACATACAGAAATTGCATCAGTGTGTTTGGCTGAGGGGGCAGAATAAGCATTTATTTCATGCCAGACAAACAATTTATAAATTTTATTTCATTTGATCCTTACAACTCTAAGAGGTATTTGCTATTATAATCCCCATTTTACAACTGAGGAAACCAAGGCAAACAGAAGTTAAGTGACCTGCCCAGGATCCCATAGCAACGAAGTCTCTGCAGCTAGATTTGAACTCAGGTTTTCCTTATGCCGGATCCACTACGGTACCACCTAATGGCTTCTGGGACAGTTGTGTTGGCGTATGATGGAAATACTTGGGGAGACATGATAATCTGTAACTGGCTCCAGCCAGCTAACCACATGGGGAGACAAGGCTTTCAGAAAGGCATGAATCATCTCTGGTTTAGTTCTTTCAGATGCTCTGTTTGTAGTTAGACTCCTTCACTCACATCGTCTAGTGAGAGACAGTACTGTAAGGGGAAAGACCTTGGGGCTGCCTTCCCACTGAGACCACATGAGAAATAAACCTAAGCCCTTGGCGTCTGCCGTCTCCATCCTGGACGAAGCGATCCAGTCTCATTTGTCCAGGAAAGCTTCCCAGCATCCCATTGTTTCTAAGTTTGGATTTTAAGATCAGCACAGAATGCAAGCCTGAAAAACAAGGAATGATCTTGAGAGTGACCCTAAGGACCTAGCCCAGAGGTAACTAAGACAACATATATATATAGAAAAGACACCCACAGACTCTTAAAGTATCTTAGAACAGTTATAGGCCTACAAGAGTGCATTAGAGTGCAAGAATACGTTAGAACAAACTCCCTACAAAAGGATGACAAATCTATTTTTTCCACTGGGGATTATTCTGGTTTTTGTCTGTGTGTCCCCAATTCCTAACACAATGACTGATAAATAGAAGAAGAAAATTAGGACCAAGAAATGGAAATGATAACGAGGATGGAATTTCTTTTCTCTCTCTTTTTTTTAATGTACATATGCAAAAATGCAATGAATTAGCTTAGAATATAGTGAATTCCTTATGACATAGGGAACAGTAATATGCTTAATAAATACTTGTTAATTGATTGAATCTAAATTTCTTGAATGCAGAGAGATTATTTCATTATTTATATCTGTGTCCCCAATGCCCTGCACAGGGCCTAGACCATAGCAGGTGCTTACTAAATATTTATTGATTGATTAATTGTGTATCACTTCTTGTAAAAACCAGATGCCTTGATTTGGCTAGAACTGATGTCAATCAACAACTTGGGAAATATCTTGGGAATCGGAGTTTTAGATTGATAAATAGGAGGAAATCCATCTGGATAAACGATTCTCCAGAGGACTAGATGAGAAACCACAAGGCTTTGTTAAGAATTGTCAAGGATCTTTGTTTTAGAGGAGCTGACCAGAGGAGCGGTCACATTACACCCAGACCAGACCAGGAGCTCAAACAGTAGAGTCACATCACCTTTTCACCTACACAATACCTAACCCAGGTTATTATTATTCCCGTGGTCTTAAGCATTTATCTTTAAGTAGCCAATAGTCTGGCTATTTTGTAATGTCTGGCCAAATAAAAAGAAAGAGACTGTGGGAGATAAGTTTGTGTGTGTGTGTGTGTGTGTGTGTGTGTGTGTGTGTGTGTGTGTGTGTGTGTGTGTTGTATTGTGTGCTAATTATAAAAGCAATAAAAGGGAGGGAAAGCATGACTTTTTTTAGGAGAGCATATTCCCCTGCCCTCACCATCTATGGAGATCTTATCATACAAGTGCTGGTGTGTCTCTGAGAAGGGGCTTTGTGACTGCTTACTGTGTGTATTTTCATGTATTGTTTTGGTTGCCATGGCTGCTGAACTAAGCATTCTTATAAAAACTAGGCTGGCTCAGCCAGTGCCTCCTCCCCCCAACCCACACCCCAATGCAGGCTTAACTCACTTTAGAGTTTGTAAAGCAGACTGATTTAATGGAAAGTGTGTTGGACTCAAAGTACTAAGTGCCAGGCACTGTGCTAATTCAGAGATACCCAAATTTGAATCTAGCCTCTTATACTTATTAGTTATAATGGTCAAGTTATTGGGTTAATCAACAATGATTTTTTACTCAAATAGGACATGGTTTATTGTGTCTTTCTATGTCTCTCTGTCTTTCTCTCTCTTTCCCTCTTTGTTTCTGTTTTTCTCTTTGTCTATCTCTCTCTCCCTCTCTTTCTCTCTTCCTTTCTCCTCTCTTTCTCTTTCTCTCTCTTTATTTTTGTTTCTGCCTCTGCTTCTGTCTCTCTGTCTCTATCTGTCTGTTTCCCTGTCTCCCTCCCTTTCTCTCTCTCTTTCTCTCTTCCTCTTCCTCTCCCTTTTCCTCTCCCCTCTTCCTTTTTCTCTCCTCTCTCCCTTCTCCTCCCCTTCTCCCTCTACCTCTCCTTCTTCCCCTTCCCCCTCCCCCCATCTGTATGCATGTCTCTCTGTGTGTCTCTCTCCCGACCTCAGAAAAATCTCTAGTTTGTTAACTTAGACTTCACATCTAGAGCTTCCATAAATGAAAGTAATGATCCCATGTCACATGGGTATGCAATGTACAATATAGTTACCAGATATAGGATGGACTTTATTTCATCCCACAGAAAATGTTTAAAATGTAAAGAACTCAAAAGTACATGAAAAATACAAAAACTATCAAATATAACTTATACTCATGAACTTTTAAAATACAGCTTGTTTATAATTTAGAGTTATCTTTATGCTATCTTTGAAATATAGGGATGCCTTGATGTTTAAGTCTTTGAGAATCTATCCCTTTGAAAACATTGTCCAGAAATGATTTCCTCACTCTATTTGGCTCAGCAGACTCTTCCCTCAAAGTAATCCTGCATTTTTTATTTATTTTGTTAAGTATTTCCCAGTTACATTTTCATCTGGTTCTGCCACACTTGGAAGTGTTGCATGACAAATTGCAGGTGTTTTATATTTCTGGTTTAATAGATTAAGTGCCAACCTTTGGAATTAGGAAGATCTGAGTTGAAAATGACCTCTCAGTGCCCCACTCAACACTATAATAACTAGAAGCTGGGAGGGTTTCCTCATCATGAGATGGAGAGCTTATGAATATTTATCTCCAGTTTGCAGTTGTTGCAACTGAGCAGCACTGCAGTTACAAGTAGGATAATATATTCTCAAAGAAATATTCTGAAGAGAATTTTATGGAAATAGCCACCAATGCTTGGGTCACCAATTTCTGTCACCAAGGAGAAAAGGAGGTGCCATTTTAAGAGATCTCATCAAAAAGAACCAAATTAATAGGTATTTGCCAAGATAACTGATTAGCAGCTACAAAAAAAAACTCCTCAATATCAGCTTAAATGTCACTAGCCCTTATTATAAAGCAAGTAAAGCAGAAGTGAAGCAAGAAATGAACTAGCTGCTACTTGTCATAATGAGGAGGAAAATAGCTTAAAAACTCTGCTTCCAAGAGACCCACCTATTTGTGTTTGAGGAGAAGCAATCAGTTGTAAAAGAAACACTGATCAGGGAGTCAAAAGACATGAAGTTAAGTTGATTCTGTTACTAACTATCTGTGTTACCTTGGAAAAGTGACTTTTAAGTGACTTTAAAATTATAGTGCCTCAGTTTTTTTCATCTATAAAATCAAAGGTTTGGGTCAGGTAGATCTCTAAGTTCCCTCATAGCTTAACCACTATTACTTTATTATGTATCTTAGGGCTGGTGGATAGCTATTATTTGTGCTTTGTCATCTGGAAGTTAAACACTAGTAGGAGGTGTGCTTTAATTATTATTTATCCTACTCCACTGCACAAAAGTTTGAACTGTGTACTTGGAAATACAAAATAGTCATGAACTCATTGGGTAGCCCATACTTGTACCTCCCAAGGAAGTGAAGAAGAATCATACTTTAGCATTTTAATCAACTATAAAATGGGGATAATAATAGTATCTACCTCACAGAAGCAAATGTTGTGAGAAGCAAATGAGCTAAAATTTGTAAAGTATTTACCACAATGCCTGCATGTAGTAGGTGCTTAATAGGTGCTTGTTCCATTCTTCATTTTACCCTTCTTTATTTGGTTAAAATCCCAAATAATATTAAAATGATTAATATGGGAGTAATTATGAAAAATGAATACAATAATATGTTGTTGATTGATGTGTGAATTCCTACAAATGTTACTTAAAGAAGCTAGGAATAATGCCTTTGACACAGATTCTAATGCTAGGCATAATAACTCCACAAAATCACTGATAAAAAGATAAAGACTCCACATATACAAAAATATTTAGAATAGTATTTTTTATTATACCAAAGAACTGGGAACAAAGTTGATGGCCATCAATTGGAGATTGGTTAAACAAATTTGATATATAATAGTAATGGAATATTATTATGCTAGAAGAAATAACAAATATAATGAATACAGAGAAGCATGGATGCAAAGGAAAGTAAACAGAGCCAAAAATAATAAAATTTACACAATGACTACAACACCATATATGGAAAAAACAATAAACACAAAAGAATCGAAAATGAAGGCTATAAAATTACAAAGAATAAGTTTGGTTCCTCTCCAGCTGCAGGTTCCTGACTAGTACAATAAGGACAATTAGATTAACTGGGAATTTAAGTGTTGTTCTGAGGCCCCTCCACCACTGATATTCAGTGTGCTAAGGGCCTTACCAGTTCTGACATTCCATGTTCTAAGCTCCCTCCCAGGTATAACATTCTATGTTCTAAAATCTCTCCCAACTCTGATATTTTTCTACTTCCTTCTAGCACTGATACTTCATGACCTATTTATGGGAAGAGTTACTTGCCTTACAAAAGAGTACAAAGAAAAAAGTCAGTCTCTCTCTGACTGGTCCACTACAGTATAAGCTCTTTTTGCTCTGTGACCAACAAGGGAAGTAGCCAATGGCTTCATAATCCTCAAAAATCCCAAGGCTGAACTAGTTAGTACAATATCAGTCAAAATCAGGAAGGGAAACTCTGAACATAATTTGTACAACTCTGTTATAGTCATCATGTATATTGTTTTCCCAGTTCTCCTCTCTTCACTTTTCATTTCTTCATATGTCTCCTCAAATAAAAACTTATTTTTAAATGAAACTAACATACAATAGTCTGCACAAGGTACCATCATTTTTTGCCTTAAAAATAAGACCAAATAATCTAATTGTCACTAAATTCCACTATGTTGTTTAAATATTTTAAAAGTTATTGATATACTGTTTTATATCATTTACCTTTCCATTTGTATCTTTTCCTCTCTCTCCCAGAGAGCCATTCTTAAAAAAAAAAAAAAGACTTTTTAGCTAAAAAGGAAAAGAAACAAAAAATAACTGCAACCAATTCTCTTGAGAAAACAAAAGAAATCTGATTTTTTGTGTAGTGTTATATGATAGTGGACTCCTGATATCTAAAATGATTCTGAGTTTGGGGTTACCTCTTCTGAGTTTTTTCTATCTAGTCTTGGAGGTCACTTTGTGGGTTTGAAAAGTTCGGCATTCCTGGGTTCTTTGGTCAAAGATGATTGGCAGCAGAAGAAGGCTTTGGTTTCCAATAACTAACCTGGATCTCTTGGAGGAGATTGTTACCAACAAGAGGAGAAGAATTCCAAGCTTTGTCTCAGCTTCAGAAAAGATATATATCATGCAATAAAGCCAATTCAGCAATCTGAGAAACTTTTATGTTCTGAAGAAGTTGAAGCCTCAAATTCTTTGCTGTATGTTAATATAGTTGTTGCTGTTTCTTATTTAATTAACTATTTTAAGTCTGTCGATGTACACTTGGGTTTTATATTTATTATTATTGATCCCAAATCTGATTCTGAGTATGTTGAAGGAGATTCTAGATATGAGCTAAAACTAAAGCTTTAGTTAAATCGACCAGCCAGAGTAGGGATGTGATTAGTCAAAGAGTATAAGAAAAGAGTCTAATCCCTTTTATGATGTCAGACATCACCACCCCCAGGTCTGGACCCAATATACATATTTCCAAAGAAGAGAAGTAAGAGAAGGGGTACAGAGTCCAAGCTCCTCAGATCCTGAAATGTTTTTAACGTTAAATCCACAGCACTGTAACCACAAAGATTGCTAACAAACTAAAACTGAATAAAACAAAACAAAAATTGGATGCGGACTATTATAACAATCAAGTTTATCCTTCAAGAAGAAAAATGATATCTCTTCTTTGCAGAGATGGGAGTCTATGTGTGTGGAACACAGCAGATGCTGTCAGACTTGACTGATTTTTTTTTTTGTTAATGTTGGTAAACTGCTTTTCTCTCACTTTAAAAAGTTCTCTGTTACAAGCAATAACTTATTGAAGATAGGATATGGACATATTTGGAAATAAAGTTGATATTAAAACAAAAGATATCAATAAAACTTTAGAAAATGAATAGCTCTTACAGATACACATTTCTTGTTACAGTTTCTTGGTACTCAAAGAAATATAGATGTGTCTTTAGTTACATAAAGACTTCTAAGGACTCTAAATAATAAAGAATGGTTTGATCTCAGTGAAAATCCTTAAAGTTATCTTCCTGCACATCCATTGATCTCTTAGTACATTCCATTCTGATGATACAAAAATATGAAAGGCTAGAATTCTACAATGAAGCATAACTCCAAACTCATAATAATGAAATATTTGGCTATTTGCTCCACATCTGGAGCCCTGTAGACAAGCATCCTAATAAAACAAATAAAGGAGTCTCTTTAAATCTACATCTTTTCAGCAAGATTTGCATGAGTATTCCCTTAAACCTTATTGTTGGGAGTTTTTCTGCATTCACTGACCATTGAGTTCACAAGAAATTTGTAAGCGAAAACAAAATGAAAAGGCAAGTAGATGGAGCTCTGTTTTATTGAGGATCCTCTAAGCACTTCCATGCTCAGCATCTTAGAATTTCAAATCAGGAGGCACTAGAAATGTCACCTTGTTCGACTTATACTCAAACAACAATCCCTTATATAACATCTTGGATTTGCTTAAATCTCCTAAAATGAGGGGAAACCACAATATAACAGTAACAATAATAAGAATAACAATAATTATAGCATTTACGTAGCACTCTAAATTTTATAAAGTGCTTTATCCACTACCACCTTTGATCTTCAAAAAAAAGCTATGAAGTAGGTGTTATTATTAGCCCTTTTTAATACATTAGAAAGCAATGACTGAATGAAATTAAGTCACTTGTCATGGTCCTAGAGCTAGTAGGACTCTAAGGAAGATTTCAGACTTTGGTTTTCCTAATTTCATTTACACAGTGTACCATGTCCTTGTCACCTGGATAGCTACTAAGTAGGAAGTTTATTCTCACAACAAACCTAAATCTGCCTTTTTTACTTCCAACTATTGATCCTAATTCTGTCCTCTGTGACAAAGGAGAACAAATTTAATCCTTCTTTCATATATGAGCCCTTCAAAGATTTGAAAACTCTTATCACTCCTGCCCCAGACTTTTTTTTCTTCATATTAAATATCCTTATTTTTTTTCTCTCATTCTTCAGAGGCTATATAGACTTCAGTTACCCAACCAGCATATGGAGCAGAGCAGAGCACATAGCAGGTGCTTAATAAAGGCTAATAGACTGATTTTATTGTCCTTGTAATCTGGAATTGTTATTCAATCAGTTTCAACTTTTTGTGACCCCATGTAGAGTTTTCTTGACAAAAATACTAGATTGGTTTGCCATTACCTTCTCTAATCCATTTTACAGATGAGAAAACTGCAGCAAACAGGATTAAGTGACTTGTCCAGGGTCCCACAACTAGTGAATATCCAAAGCTAGTTTTGAACTCAGAAAGATGAATTTTCCTGACTCTAGAAGGCCCAGCACTTTAACCACTGAATCACCTACCTATCCTTGTCTGGATTTATTCTGAAAATAGCAGTGTCCTGCCTAAACTGTGGCACCATAATTGAGTGTATTTATTCAGAAGTCACCTAATCTTTATCCCTGATTTTTTATAAATCCTCTGGTCTCTAGACTATAATTAAAAGTCAAATAAAAATAGGATTTAGCACACAAATATTTACTTTACATGCAATTTCCAGAATAAATACAATGGTAAAACAAGGTTGATCTACATTTGCTTTCATACTAAAAAGAGCAAGTAGGTCAATATAAAGATATTTTATTTCTTCTGTCCAGCCTTGCAAGACTCTCTTTGTAGAAGGGGTATAATGATAATAAAAATAATAATGATAGCACTAGAATGTAACAGTCAGAAGGGTCATGAATTCCAAGCCCCCACCCAATGCAGGAATTCCTTGTATGACATTTCTGACAGGTGGTCATTTGGCCTCTGCTCAAGATCAGGCAACACCTTCCACATAGATGAGGAATGCTCTGTTCCTGGAATGAGTAATATTGCTTTAAACCTGGCTCAGCAACCTGTGTTCAGAATTCATGGTTTACAATTCTCATTTAGTGCAGCCCTGATCTTCTTTCCTGGGGGCTGTCTGAAGTCTCTGAACCAGAAGAGTCAGAACCAAAGAAAGAAACAAAACTGCTGTCCTCGGTGACATAGAAGATATACTCCACTGAGCTGAAGTCGCTGCTAATAATGACCATGATATTATTCTTATGAGGAAAGGGAAGAGCTGGACTGAGGGTATTTAAGAATGGACAGGTGTTTTCAGGACATTGTGGGATACATTCCAAAGTGAGTCCAAACCCTCTCCTCAATAGGGAAGATATTCTACTGTTCTCTACAAATCCCTGACTCCTCCAGTGACAGTCCAAGATGGTCCAGAAAAACTGGCCTCTTGCTGTTCCACACATAAGACATTCTATCTTTCTTTTGAACATCTTTGCATTGTCTTCCTGCTTTCCAAGTACATCCTCTCCTGGAACTCAGCTCAAATGCTACCTTCCCCATAGAGACTTTGTTCATCTCTTCTTTCCTGCTTGAACCTGCTAATGCTAAAAGAATATTGTTGTACAGTTGATATTCAGTCCTGACTGACTTTTCTTGGCAAAAATATTGGAGTGGTTTGCCATCCTTTTCTACTTCACTTTACAGATGAGGAAACTGAAGTAAACAAGGTTAAGTGGCTTCCCTAGGGTCACATAGTTAAGAATTGTCTGAGGGCGAATTGGAACTCAAGAAGAGAAGTCTTCCTGACTCCAGGCCTGGAATCTATCCACTGAGGCACTTAGCTGCCTAAAACAGTACCTAGCATTTCTTTTGACTGAACTATACAAAGATAGTTTAAAAGAACTAGAGATATTTGACTTAGAGAAGGAATTTCTTAGGAGGAAATTACAAGTGTTTGCAGCAATGTCATGTGGATGAGAAAGGGAGAGACGGAAGAAGGAAAGGGAGGGGGAAGGAAGAGAGAGAAGAAGAGAAGAAAAAAGGAAGTAAGGAGAAGAAGGAAAGAAAGTGCCTTTGGGCACACAACTCTGACATTCTTTCATTTGCCTCTCCAAGGAAATCTTGGGAATGTCCCTTCCGTGCAGTTGCAATTTAATTACATCTTCTGGTTCCATTTATAATTTAAATGTTAATATGACTATGATTCAATAGTGTATGGGATCACTGGTCATTGGTCAAATATTTCATATGTAACTGGACTTGCCTTTGGAGCACTACCAGTTTATCCAAATGGAAGCTTAGCTGAGCATGGCATGCCTCTATTTGAGATACCTCCATGTGAGGAAATCTTGAGTATGTCCCAAAGGCAAACCCATATAGAAATACACCCATATACATACATCTGTATATACATACATACATACATATATATGCATATATATATACACACATATATATTGTATAAAAACTAAATAAGTTTTTGGAAAAGGTCCATGGATGTCCCTTTTAACTCTGAGATTATTTGAATTGAATTGAATCAATTGAATCAAACTCAATGAGCAAGATGACTTTAAGAAAAAAAAACCATTTAAAATTATGAAATTTTCAGATCAGCTAGGTAGTGCAGTGGATAGAACATCAGCCCTAAAGTCAGAAGGATCTGAGTTCAAATGTGTCCTCAAACACTTAACACTTCTTAACTGTGTGACCCTGTGTGACACTTAACCCCAATTGCCTCAGCAGAAAAAAAAAGAAAAGAAAAAAAAAGTAGAATTATGAAATTCTCTTTATCATCTACTCCTTTTTTCTGCCATTATGTAATCATTTGGAAGTAGAATAGGGCCTTAGAACAACAAAAGTCTTCTGATCTTCATAACTTCTCAAACCTCTCCAAAAGCGATAAAGCTATTTCTACTATCTCCATGGAACATGTTACCAAGAACTCCTATGCGGTAATAACCATATGAACTAAGAGCAGAGAAAGCTTACCTGTAATTATTAATATGTTCATTCAGCATCCCTTTCCCTACTAGTTACCATGCTCTATCAGGGTTTCACAAGCTAACCTATAGCAATAATTGAATTCTACCCCCTGTTTTCCTCCCCTCACTGCAGAAAACCAATAGAAGTTTTCTCTGAAAGAAACTACAGAATGGAGAACTAAGGAACAAAAGGAACTGCAACCAGATGATTGCATATGTGTATATAGTAGGTCCAAAGCATAAAGGCCCAAAGTAATAGAAAACAAAAGAGAACATTGTCATGTGCCCAGCAGAATATCATCAGGGAGGATTCAAAATTCATAACAAAAAATGACCAAATCAAGAAAGTATATACATATTTTCGTTAACATTATAACATTATACAATTTTCATTAACAGAAAAAAATTCTATTTATGAGTGTCCATCTTTACTTCCTTGTAATTGTTCTTTGATTCTCTGCTGTGCAATTTTTTTAATTTTACATACACACACATACACACACACACACACACACACACACACACACACACACACACACACACACATTTTTCCTCTCCCTGCTGACTCTTTCCTTTAATTCTGCTCCTTAACTTGCCTTGCCATTACTTAATCTCCCCCCACTCAGGGATCTCTCCCTTGTCTTCTTCCCTCACATTTGCTTCCCCAAATGTAGATTTTGGAGGGTACTATATCTTTCATAGTATACATGTAGTGTTACCTATAAACCCATTGTTGATGTGAGGAGTTTTCAGGATTAGGAGTCATCTACCCCCCCTAATATTTTTGTGTCTGTTATTCCTCTGCACCTTATTTGTATAATCTGATTACTATTTTAGCCATTATTCTGCCAATCTTTCTTTTGAGTTGTTGTATTATTGGTGTCAATCTTTTTTTTTTAAACACATTCAGTCTCCTTAAGTCCTTTTTTCTGGATGCAGATGGCATTTTTTGTCCAAAGTCTACTGGAATTGGTTGGAATCATTGAACCACTGAGAAGAACCCAGTCTTTCATAGTTGGTTAATGAACATTCTTGCTGTGGTTGTGTACAATATGTTCCTGGTTTTGCTTGTTTCACTTAGCGTAAGTTCATGTAAATCATTCCAGGCCTTTCTAAAATCAGCGTGTTCATCATTTTGCATAGAACAATAATATCCCATTACCTTCATATGTCACAATTTGTTCATCATTACCCAAATGATGGACATCTACTCATACTCACTTTCCAATTCTTTGACACCACAAAAAGGATATAAATACATAATTTTCATATGATGAAACTAAAGTCATCTATAGTCATATGAAAAAAAAAATGCTCTAAATCACTATTAATTAGAGAAATGCAAATTAAAACAACTCTGAAGTACCACCTCCCACCTCTCAAATTGGCTAAGATGACATGAAAAGATAATTATAAATGTTGAAGGAAATGTGGGACAACTGGGACACTAATACATTGTTGGTGAAATTGTGAAATAACCCAAACATTTTGGAAAGCAATATGGAACTATGCCCAATAGGTCTTTTGCACCTCCTCATGTCTCATTAAACCCTCCCTTTCCTTTTTTTTCAGTACAGACCAGTATCCACCCCTTAATGTCTTTTTCTTTGATTCACATCAGAATCCATTAACAACCACACCCTCATCCATGTGATACCTCTCTCTGTCTGCCCCAGTGACAGATACAGTTCTCAAGAGTTAAGATATTGTTTTATCACATAGGGATGTGAACAGTTTAACCTCCTATTTATTTTTCTGTGCTTCTCTTATGCCCTGTGTTTATAGATTAAATTTTCTGTTCAGTTCTGGTGTTTTTCAAAAGAAATGATTGAAAGTCTCTTACTTCATTAAAGATTCATCTCCTTCCCTGAAAGATGATGCTGAGTCTCCCTGGATAGTTAATTCTTAATTGTAACCCTAGTTCCTTTGCCTTCTGGAATATAGTATTCCAGGCCCTCTGATCCTTTATTGTAGAAGCTTCCAGATCCTGCGTAATCTTGACTGATGCTCCTTGATATTTGAATAGTTTTTGTCTGGCAGCTTGCAATATTTTTTCCTTGATATTGTAGTTTTGGAGTTTTTCAACATTGTTCCTTAGGGTATTCTTCTTGGGATCTCTTTCCAGAGGTGATTGATGGATTCTTTCAAGGAGTAGTTCCCCCTCTCTTTCTGGAATATCAGGGCAGTTTTCCTTAAGGAACTTTTAATGAATGCTATCCAGGCTTTTTTTTTTTTTTTTTTGGTCATGATCTTCAGGTAGCCCAATAATTTTTAAATTGCCATTTCTAGATCTATTTTCCAAAGCTGAGATATTTCACATTTTCTTCCATTTTTTCATTCTTTTTAGTTTGTTTGATTGATTCTTGCTGTCTCACAGTCATTGTCTTCCGTTTGCCCTGTCCTGCTTTTTCTTCAGTTTGCTTTTATCTATCTTTTTTCATTTGGTTTATTCCACTGTTTAAAGAGTTATTTTCTTTAGACAATTTTTTTCCTTTCTTTTCCAAACTGTAGATTCTCTCATGCATAGCTCTCATTTCTTTTATCAGTTTTTCTTCTAACTCTCTCATTTGCCTTTTGAAATGTTTTATGAGCATTTCCAAAAAGCCTCTTTGGGCTTGAGAGCAATTTATCTCACTGTTTGATATTTCTTCTGTGGATATTCTGTCCTTGTCTTTTATGTTTTAGTCTTCCCTGTCACCATAGTAGCTTTCTATAGTCAATGTTCTTTTATGTTTCTTCCTCATTTTCTTTTCTTTTATTTTGGTATTTCCTCTTTTTTTTACCTTTGGGGTGGAGCTCTGCTCCTTGAGTAAAGATGGTGCTGTCCCAAGTTTCCTATGCAGCTCTGAGCCTTTGCTTTGAGTACAGGGGCCCCTTGGGTCTGCAGGGGATAGCTCTGCCTGCTCTGTTCAGGAAACAACCAGGTTTCCCAGAGTATGCCTCCTGAGCTGGGAGGCTGTTCCACTGATTTTTCTCTTCTACTGAACCAGGACTAAGAGTCTTAGTTGCTGATTTGCTGTGATGAAGATCTTCTCACAGGCTTTCCCAGAATTTCTTACCTAGGTGAAACACCCTTTCACCCCTGTGAGACTGACCTTTCTTGAAGTTTTTCAGTCTATCTTGAGTTGGAGAGTGGTTTCATTCTATCAGACTCTATTCAGAAACTTGGTTTTATGTGATTTTTGAGGGAAACTCAGTTCTCGCTTTTTCAATGGAAATGACTGAAAGTCTCTTACTTCATTGAAGATTCATATCCTCCCCTGAGTGATGATTCTGACTCTTCCTAGGTAGTTAATTCTTGGTTGTAATCTTAAGTCCTTTGCCTTCTGGAATATGGTATTCCGGGACCTCTGATCCTTTACTGTAAAAGCTGCCAGATTCTGGGCAATCCTGACTATCACTCCTTAATATCTGAATTGTTTTTGTCTGCACCTTGCAGTACTTTTTCCTTGAGATTATAGTTTTGAAGTTTTGCAACAATGTTCCTTGGGGTTTTCCTTGTCGGATCTATTGCCAGAGATGATTGATGGACTCCTTCAATTAGTATTTCCCCCTCTGTTTCTAGAATATTGGGGCAATTTTCCTTAAGGAGCTCTTGAAGAATACTATTCAGTCTCTTTCTTTGATTATAGTCTTCAGGTAGACCAGTAATTTTTAAACTGTCTTTTCTGGATCTATTTTCCAGGTTAGCTGGGTTTTTTTTCTATGAGGTATTTCACATATTCCATTTTTTTTCATTCTTTTTAATGATTTTTGTTGTCCCACAGTCATTAGCTTCCATTTGCCCTGTTCTGGTTTTTAACATGTGATTTTCTTCAATTGGCTTTTGTATCTCCCTTTTAATTTGATTAATTCTACTTTTGAAGGTGGTGTTTTCTTCAATGGATTTTTTTTTTTTTTGCATTTGGCCAATTATATTTTTTTGAGGAATTGTTTTCTTCAGTCAACTTTTCCTTTCTTTTCCAAGCTGTTGACTCTCTCATGTATACCTCTCCTTTCCTTTCTCATTTTTTCTTCTACCTCTCTTATTTGCTTTTTAAAAAATTTTTATTAGCACTTCCAAGAAGACAATTTGGGCTTGAGACCAATTAATGTCACTCTTTGAGATTTATTCTGTAAACATTATGTACTCATTTGAGTTTGAGTTTTGGTCTTCCCTTTCTATGGTCAATGTCTCTTTTCTGTTTTTTATTCATTTTCTTTCCTTTTCTTTTAGTATTCCCTCTTTTTTCACTTCTATGGTTGAGTTCTGCTCCTGGGGTAAAGGTGGTGCTGTTCCAAGCTTGCTGTTCAACCCTGAGTCTTGGCTTTGAGTACAGGGGGCCCTTGTGTTTTCAGGGATCTGTTTGCTCTTTTCAGTAAGCAGCCTGATTTCCCAGAGTTTATCAGAACCTTTAACTGTAAAAATGTTTTCCCAATTGTTTTCCCAATTTGTTACTTCACTTCTAATCTTGTTTGCATTAGTTTTGTTTGTACAAAAGCTTTTTAATTTTATGTAATCAAAATTTTCTATTTTGTGATCAATAATGATATCTAGTTCTCCTTTGGTCAAAAATTCCTTCCTCTTCCACAAGTCTGAGAGGCAAACTATCCTATGTTCCTCTAATCTATTTATGATCTCGTTCTTTATGCCTAAATCATGGACCCATTTTGATCTTATCTTGGTATATGGTGTTAAGTGTGGGTCAATATCTAATTTCTGACATACTAATTTCCAGTTTTCCCAGCAGTTTTTGTCAAATACTGAGCTCTTATCCCCAAAGTTGGTATCTTTGGGTTTGTCAAACACTAGATTGCTATATTTATTCACTATCTTGTCCTGTGAACCTAATCTATTCCACTGATCAATTAGTCTATTTCTTAGCCAATACCAAATGGTTTTGGTGACTGCTGCTTTATAATGTAGTTACTAATATGTTTTGCATCCCAAATAAATCAAAGAAAATGGGAGAAATCCTCTGTGTACAAAAATATTTAAAGCAGCTCTGCCCATGGTGAATTAGAGAACTGGGAAAGGGTTAAACAAGTTACAGTATATACTTTGATAAAATATCACTAAACTGTAAGAAATGAAGAAGTGGATTTTCAGAACTGATACAAAGTGAAGTGAGCAGAATAAAGAGGATGCTGTACAAAGTAATTGCAACACTGTAACTATAATCAATTGTGAAAAATTAACTCTGAGCAATACAATGATTCAAGACAATTTAAAAGGACTCATTAAAAAATACTATCCATATCCAGAGAGACAACTGATGAATTTTGAGTGCAGATTAAGGCACATTTTTATTCACTTTGCCTTTCTTGCTTTTTTATTCTTTCACAGCATGGCTAATGCAAAATATGTTTTTTTCATAATTCCATGTATATAATTAGTACAATATTCCTTGCCTTCTCAATGGGTGAAAAACAGGTAGGAGGAAAGGAGAGAATTCAGAATGAAAATAAGTTTTTAAAATTTTTAAAAATTTAAATGGGAAAGAGAACCAGTGGAAATAGAGTTTGGCTTAAAGAAAATTACTCTTTAAAAAAACTGAAGAGATGAAATACTGAATTTAAAGAAAAAGGAAAAAAAAGTATAATTCAGAAGAAAAACTATTACAGATACATGGAGAAAAATATGAATCTTAGTCTTATAACTTTAAATATGGATGATTTAAAATTTGAAAAATGACAGTTTGGATAAGAAAACAAATCTCAAAATCTCATAGGAAATATAATGTTAAGATTACAAGGTGAGAACTCAGGTTGTCTAAACAATTCTCTAACTCAGAATTCACACCTTTGGTTGGGGCCTTTGAAGGGAGTTTACACCTTTGGATTTTTGGGGGAGAGTTTACATGTTTAAAATAAGTTTGCACCTTTAAGAGGAGCAAGTTCATTGGTTGAAGTATTTCTCTCAGGCCCCGCTGAGTTCTCACATGCCCATTCTCTGGGAGAATAAAAGAGGCAGCATTGAGCCTGGAGTTAGTCTGACTAGGAATTTGAGTTTAGACAGTGGTCTGGAAGAAGAGTCTGGCTGGAGGCTCCAGAAGCTTCCTAAGAAACCTGCTCACAGAGGAAAAGATTTTACAAAAAAAAAGATCTCTTCCCAGAGAAAGATTATAATTGAAGAAACGACAGGACCCTTTACAATATAAAGATCAAGGCATCCAAAAAAGAAATATGATGGAGCAGCTAGGTGGCACAGTAGTTAGAGCCACATCCTCAAATCAGGTAGACCTGAGTTCAAATTTGGCCTCAGAGACTTAACATTTACTGGTTATATGAGCCTGTACAAGTCACTTAACCCCAATGACCTCAGTAAGAAAGAAAGATGAAGTAATACAAAATTTACTATGCATCAGATGAATACCCCCCTAAACAAAATCAGGAGTTGGAATCATAATATCAAACAAAAACAAACAATTATAATTTTAAAAAATAAATAGGGAAGTCACACTATGCTGAAAATAACCATAGACAACAAACTAACACTTAAATATGGATTTTCCAATTGCATTAGCATCCAAATAAATAAAAGAAAAATAACTTGATTACATGATGACAGTAATCATAGAGGCATAAAACTAGCAGATTTTAATGGCTCTCACATTTTTTAACAAATTTAAAATAAAAATAAATAAAGGTAGGAGAAGACTATCTAGGGAGGAGAGAAAATGACCAACAGTGTAGAATGTTGCAAGAGGTATCAAAGATGATCCAGATTGAGAAAAGGCTATTCAATTTGACAATTAAGAGATTACTGATATTTTTAGAAATAACAATTTCAGTTGAATGATGAATTTGGAAGTTAAATTATATAGAAGCAAATGAAAGGAATAAAGGTGGACTTACTAAGTGTTAATTGCTTCATTAAGTCATTTACCTTCAAAACAGAGGAGAGATATAGGAAAATTATTAACAGGGATGGTCAGATCAAGTAAAGGGTCTTTGACAATTGTAAAAGAGAATGGTGTGTTTATAGATAGCAGGGAAGGAACTAGTAGATAAGGAAAGACTGAAGAATAGAAAATAATTGGAAATAATAGCAGAAGCAATTTGCTGAAGAAATTGAGGGAATTTTTTGAACAGTTATGAAAGAACTGTTGTTTGTACAGCTCTGGGTGGATATCAGAGGCAGCACAGGTTTAATTCCCATAACATGTGAGTGACCAACACTTGGTAATGAGGATAAGGGTGAGGCTGATACATTACATTTAAATGGTGTTAGTGTTTTATAAAGGACTTAAGCTTACATTTTCTAATCTGTTCCTCACAGAAACTTTGTCAAGTAGTCAAGAGAGGAATCAAAGGAACTGAGAATTGGACCTTGGAGATCATTTTATCTATCTCCTCATCTTACAAATAAAGAAAGTGAGACTGAGCCAGGGATCTAGCCCAAGTCTTCTGTGTATTCAGTGTCATGCAAATAATAGGCATTCAGTAAATGAGTCTTGAGTTAAACTGAATTGAAATGAATTCTAGCTCCAAGTTCATTGTTCTCTTCACTAAGAGCCCAGAAAAAATTATTGTGCAAGCTAAGTTTGTCTTTGGCTCTCTCTTACCTTCCATTATCAGTATTCCCTTCTCATTCCCCATCTCACAAAATCCCTTGCAGTGAAATTTTACTCAAAGTTGAAGGTTAACTAATTCCTGTGATGGTGTTCTTGGTAACTAAGTCTTTACATAAAAGGACTAAATGGAATATTCCAGTTGAATGATGAATTTGGAAGCCAGACCACACAGGTTTTATAAGCAAATAAAAGGAATAAAGGTAGAAAGACTGAGTGTCAATAGTTTTATCAGGTATTTTACCCTCAAAAGGGAGGCTAGATGAAGGAAAATTGATAGTAGTCATGGCCAGATAAAGTAAGGGCACTTTTTTCTCAATCATCTTATTTTGATGGATAGCTCCACTTTCATGATGTTGGGGGTGACCCTAAAAGATACTTCTTCTATAAGACAACTTTTCAAATACTTGAAGACAACTGTCATGTCCCGCAGAAATATTCTGGCAAATGTTTTAACAAATGACCCTCTGAAGGAAAAAAAAAAAGTATGTATGATACATTTTAAAGTTTAACCTATATTATTCTTGATCTATGTTATGATTGTGTAATCTATATTATTATTATTTAATTATATGTTCTCTCCATCTCTAAAAAAGAAAAAAAAAGTATGTCACCCTTTAAAGTTTAACCTACATTATTATTATTATTATTAATCTATATTATGATTATTATTCTACATTATTAATTATATGTCCTTTCCAACTCTGAAAAATAATGATCCTGGCTGTCCTCTTCTGTGTTCCATCCAGTTCATTAACAAACATGAAGTAGATAGAACCTAGCACAATAAGACTACATACACACACACACACACACACACACACACACACACACACTGCTTTCTCCTGGATACAATGCTTCTCTTAACACAGACTTGTTGTTCAGTCATTTTTTTTTTGGTCACATCCAATTCTTTGTGACTCCATTTGGAGTTTTCTTAGCCAAGATACTGACATCATTTGCCATTTCCTTCTCCAGTTTATTGTACAACTAATAAGTTGTGTATTAGGTCAGTTAGGACAGATTTGAAATCAGATCTTCCCAGCCCTAAACTCTCTCCATTGCACCACCTAGATGCCCTAATGCAACAAATACATGTCCTAATGATAATTCATATTGTACAATAGAGTTCTTTTAACCCTCACCCCCTTTAGGGAAAACCTGAAAAGTTAGCTAATGCATAAATTTTAAGTAATATTTCCTTGAAGCAGGGTGGGAGGACTGAAAAAAAAGTGGAAAAGGGGAGTTTAAACCTTTTCATTAGAGACCAAACTCCTCCAGGATTGAATTCAGTACATGGGCATCCAGAGTATATAAGCTCTTTAATGGAGAAGGGAGTACATGAAGTATTCCAGCCTTTTTTTTTTTTCACAGTAATGGTTCCTTAACATTATTGAATATAGGCATGTATGGTATCCAGAAGTGTGTGTGTGTGTGTGTGTGTGTACCAATTCCAAAAATAATAGAACAAATGTCAGAAGATACTCAATTCACAAGAGAGGTAACTACAAAATTCTGGTAAGGGAAGAATTCAGAGGATGAACTTTTTGAACACAATAGTATTGGGGAAATTGACAGTAGAGGGAGGAGCTTGAAGGAAAGAAAAAAGTCATTTGCTTTAAAAAAGTCTGTCTATTTAAATTGCATGATTATTGATAAATGTAGTACTCCAATAATTCCAAAAAGCAATTCCATTCACCTGCTGCATATTGTGCATTTGTCTTTGCAAGAATATCATGCTTGTGTACACATTATGATCCTTCACCAACTCCTAGCAAGTATAGCTTGACAAATGACTAGAGCTGGGGTGTAGTTTTGGATTTGCTGAAGCCCAGGTGATCATTTTAAAACCTTAGATCTTTGGATAACAGAGTTTAAGTTGAGGAGAAACTTAGGTATCAGTAATCAATGGAAAACAGAGATGTCCTTGTTAATAATCTTCCAGTAAAATTGAGATTCAAAAAAATGCAATGTAATTAAATGGAAGAACCAAACAAAAATCATGTGTGTATATGTTACCAATTATATCTTAAGAGTATTCTCCTGAGAAGAGTCATTGTTAGGGATGAAAAAGATGCTAATCATAAGATTGTAGGAGCAAAGACTTAACATTAACAGAGAAAATATAGATCATGTAGTCAATCCCCTCCTTTTAAAAATGAGGGAACCCAAGCTCTGAAAGCCAAGGGATTTGACCAGGGTCATACAGTAGTAAGTAGCTGAGTTGAATGTTAGGTTAATTTACCAAATTATGCAGCCATAAGGAGCTCTTAACATATTGTCCATCTGTATTTTTTGGCGGGCAATTAGCTCTGTGCTCACAGTGTGCATTGTAAATTTATATCCATCGCATCAAAAAAAAAAAGGGGGGGTGGGAATCTGTGAATTCATTCAATGTGAAAATCCCTCCAAGGATAGAATCTAGCAACTTCTCTGGGATTTATAGTCTTAAATGGAGTCCTGAAAGATTAAATGAAATTGCCCACCATGGTCAGAAACACGATTGGAACCCCATGTTTTCTTAATTTTAAGTTCAGCTTCCTATCTATTATGTCCCTCAAACATATACATACACACATATATTTATTATGTATATAGATATATACACACAGAGACATAGATATGTATTTATATACAGCACACATGTGGGTATTACATATACATGTAAACATACATATATGGGTGTGTACTTATACATGTTATATGCCTGCAAAGCAGTAAGCAGAAATATATTCTTGTGTGTATCATTTAAATGGAGCAGCATAATAATAGGGATCATTAGAAACATACAAATTTAGAATATTTCAGCAGCATAAAGTAGTAGAGAGAGAACTGGCTTAACAGTCAGAAAGTCTTGTTCTCTGGGTTCTGTGTTCAAATGTTATTTCTAGTAGTAACCACATAAAGACCACCAGCCCTTCAGTAAAGCACCTAAGTTATCACTTAAGTAACTTTCTAAATTAAAATCTTCAGAGCAGGTGCCGTTATTCTTTGATGAAGGAGTTTCCTCAGTAGAAGCGCCCTCTGCTAACAAATCTAGTCAAAAAGCGATTTTAGAATTCAGCCACAGAAAAAAAGTAGTCCCAGGGCGTTTAGCTACTGGGTAGCAGAGCCCAGGCAAAATCTTGACTCTTAAATCTAGTGCTTCCCCACCACCGCCCCTCCCCCCAAGAGTGCCTCCTTTCTAAACCCTTGCATCCCAACAAAGAAAGCCATCAATTCCTCGGGAGTGTCAATGCCCCTATTGATTCCAGGAGTGACCATACCCGGTTCACGCTCTTCATGTCAATTCCAGCTGGAATGATAGAATGATAGGAGCCCCAAACTTTGACTTATGCAGCTGAATAGGCTATTGTTCCACGAAAGTGTGTGGGCCGGGAGGACAACAAACCGCTAAGTGTCAGCGGGTGGAGCAAACATTCTCCCTTTTCCCCCCAACGTAATTTTTGACGTAAGGAGCCTTGCCCCCAATTTTCCTTGCAGATAGGCACACTGGTGGTCATGGCAACTGTCATGCTCAAAAGCTGCCCTGTCAGGAGCTCTGAAAAGCCTGAAGACATTTGTATTAGAAGGCCATAGCCATGCTAGTGGAGGCTTAAATGCCAAAGCAGCCGGCCTTCATCCAAATGAAGAGCATCGACATTTGTGTTCCATTAAACCAAAATTAATAAGACTCCAATAGGAAGAAAGCAAAGGGGACTGGGTTTTTTTTGTGTATACAGCTGTGTTATGAAGTAATACGGGGAAGGCTCATATGAATAATGATTACACATGTGTGTTCAATTTATTTCTTTTACTTTCCTATATAGTCGCCTTTAACCCTTTTTCTCTATAGGTTTTTGAGGAATCAATCACAGATTTCACAGCTGGCCAAGACAGGGGTTTTGACTATTCCTTTCACATTACAGGGCCCCAATACACTTCTATATTTAAAAGCCACTCTGGGTCACTGGTAAGTTATACTTTGAAAAATGGTCTCTTCCTTGCTGACTAAGTACATGGGTCTGGTGGTTTGACTTTACCAAGGGGGGAAATAAATTTTTTTTTAAAAAATCCATGTCTATAAACAATGAGTCTATGAATTAAAACATAACATGAAACCTGCTTTCAGTCTAGTGAATGAGGTTGGGGGGGGGGGGATTGGAGAGATCTCCATGAAAAGGGCAGATTCTCCTCAATTGATAACTCTTTATTCCCTCTTTTTACTGATCTTCTGACTCAATTTTGTATGATAGAGGTTGAATCATGGTTCTGGTGTATGTTTTCAGATGAAAAGAAAAAAAAGGAAAGAAAGATAAAGAGAGAGGGGAAGGAAGGAAGGAAGGAAGGAAGGAAGGAAGGAAGGAAGGAAGGAAGGAAGGAAGGAAGGAAGGAAGGAAGGAAGGAAGGAAGGAAGGAAGGAAGGAAGGAAGGAAGGAAGGAAGGAAGGAAGGAAGGAAGGAAGGAAGGAAGGAAGGAAGGAAGGAAGGAAGGAAGGAAGGAAGGAAGGGAGGAAAAAAAGAAGAGAGATAATTAGTGATCCCCAATCTAACAATTTATCACATGAAACTGAATGAAGCTGGTTGTATGGGTTTGTATCACTTATATTTGCTCCTGCTTTCTACCAACAAATTTACCTTGTTTATTTTAAGAGCTAACAACAAGGAGAAATGGGGGAAATAGGTCAGATTCTAGTGTGCTCATATCAATTTTGACTCTACTCTATCTTCATTCTCCATAATTCTTCAGCACTTACTCCCCCACTCTGCCATTCTTGTTTGAAAATCCTCCATAATATTCTTCACTGCTTTTTAGTACTACACAGAGTTTGGGGGTTCCTCTACTTACTTCCATGGAGGCTGGATTCCCATCTTCCTGAGAACTAAGCTTTTTCCATCACCTCTAGTCCCCAGCCTTTCCCTTTCAGTGTATCTTGCATTCACCTGTAAAGTGCTTAGTACAGTTTCACAACATAGTAAAGTTTCTGCAACATAGTATAGAAACAAATGCCCCTTCTCTCTCTCTCTCTCTCTCTCTCTCTCTCTCTCTCTCTCTCTCTCTCTCTCTCTCTCTCTTCTCTCTCTCTCTCTCTCTCTTTCTCTTTATAAAGCTCTTATTATCTCCACTGACTTCCATCTTTCCAGGCTGAATTGAATGTTGATCTTAGGCTTGTTGACTCGGTAGAGGTAGAGAACAGAAAACATTTATCTTGCTAGATGTAATTATAAAATAATAGTATGTTATGTTGTCTACACTCACATGTCTAATTATGGAAGCCTAAAAGTAAAAAAGTTAGCTTGGTCATTATGTGGAAGGATATCACACAGGGGCAATCAAAATGTAGTTTTATTGACCATTCAGGCAAAGGGAAGGAAAAAAGAGAAGAAGAGAAATCTGTGGATCCAAATAGTGAAATAATACTCAGAAATATATAGATATATAGATAAACTCAGAAATTCTTAGTTTCCTCTAGATATTTTGGGAGGAATTTATTCCTCCTTCCAACTTTATAATCAAAGGGGAAAGGCAATGGAAGGGGATAACTGATTTGTATCAAAGTAGAATCAGTCCTGGAAGTCCTAGAAAAGGCATGATGTACAGGATAGAAATCAAGCAGAGGATATGGGAAATTTTAAAGAAATTGTCAATAGGATATAGGGCATATATTATTCTATTAAATATATTATTATGTTATTCTATTAAAATATTCCCTAAGTAAGAGCATTATCAAAAATAATACATACTGAATAAAATTTTCTTTATAGGAAAAATCTTTTGAAAAGTTTCTCCAAGATATATACAAGTCAATATGCTGTATATAAGATATAATATATATATATATATAATATACTATATATATGTAAAATAAGCTATAAAAATACTTCTGGGGAGGGAAATTTAAAAATAATAAAGGGAAAGCTAAGAAGGAGAAAGAGGAAAGGGAAGCAAATGATCATAACAAGAACCTTTATTGACTTACCCTGTAATGGTTTGTAGGCATTGAAGCTTCCTGACCTCTTGCAATATGAGTCTTTGCACTCAATATGGTTGTATGACTATCCTGAGTAGATCTTAACCTTCCACAACTGCAGCAGATGATGTGGCTTCTGATTCTTGAAGATTGAGAATTATTTTGGTCTTGTTTTGTTTGTTTAGTCATTTTTCAGTTGTGTCTGACTGACTTTCCCGAAATCTTAGCCACTCTGAGATGTGTGAAGTGATATTTCAGAGTTATTTTAATTTAAATTTGTCTAATCAATAGTGATTTAGAATATTTTTCATATTGCTGTAGATAGCTTTAATTTCTTCATCTGAAATTGTCCATAACTTTATCAATTTATCATTTTTCAATATATCATCATTTGTCAATTGGGGAATAACTTGTATTCTTATGTATTTGACTCAGTGCTCCATATATTTTACAAATGAGGCCTTTATCAAAACTCTTGGGTATAAAAATTTATCCCCAGCTTTCTTTCAATTTTGGCTGCATCGATTTTGTTTGTGCAAAACCTTTGTAATTTAATGTGCTTGAAATTATACAATTTACATTTCAAAATGTTTTCTAAATGTTCTTTGGTCATAAATGCCTTCTCCACAGATCTGAGAGGTATATTATCTCTTGTTCTCCTAATTTGCTTAAAATATAAACTTTTATGTCTAAATCATGAACCCATTTTGACTTTATCTTGGTATAGAGTGTTAGATGTTGGTCATTATCTAGTCCCTACCATTCTATTTTCTAGTTTTCCTAGCAATTTTTATCAAATAATGAGTTCTTATTCCAGAAGCTGGAATCTTTATCAAGCACTAGATCACCATAATCATGAACTATTGTGTCTTGTGAAACAAACCTATTCCACTTATCTACTACTCTATTTCTTAGCTAGTACCAAATGGTTTTGATGACCATTGTTTTGTAAAACAGTTAAATGTCTGATAGAACTACACTAACTTCCTTTGTTTTTTTGTTGTTTTTTTTTTCATTAACTTTCTTGGAATTCTTGACATTTTGTTCTTCCAGATGAATTTTGCTGTTATTTTTTCTAGTTCTATAAAATAAATTTTTGACAGTTTGATTGGTATGGTAATAAATAAGTATATACATTTAAGTAGAATTGTCATTTTTATTATATTAACTTAGTCTACTCATGAGCACTTGATATTCTTCCAGTTGTTTAGATTTAATTTTATATTTGTGAAAACTGTTTTGATATTTTTCCTAGTACATTTATTTATTTATAATGTACATTACTTTATGAATCATGTTGAGAGAGAAACATCAGAGCAAAAGGAAAAAACCACAGGAGAAATAAAAAATAGAAAAAAGAAGTGAACATAGTATGTGTTAATTTACATTCAGTCTCCTTACTTCTTTTTTCTGGATGCAGATGGCATTTTCTGTCCAAAATCTATGGAGATTGCTTTGGATCACTTAACAACTGAGAAGAACCAATGATCATACATTTTTGCAGTTATTGTGTACAATGCATTCCTGGTTCTGCTTGTTTTGTTCAGCATCAGTCATGTAAATCATTTCATGCCTTTCTAAAATCACTTGTTCATCATTTTTTACATAACATTCCATTATTTTCATATAATATAACATGTTCAGGCATTCCCCAATTGATGGGCATCTATTCATTTTTCAGTTCTTTGACATCACAAAAAGAGCTGCTACAAACATTTTTATTCATGTGGGTCCTTTCCCTCATATAAGATTTTCTTGGAATATAGACAGAGTAATGGCACTGCTGGGTCAAAGGTATGCACGGTTTTATAGCCCTTTGAGCATAGTTCCAAATTGCCTTCCAGAATGTTTGGATTATTTCACAACTCTACCAACAATGCATTAGTGTCCCAGTTTTCCCACATCCCCACAACATTTATCATTATCTTTTTTCTGTCATTTTAGCCAATTTGAGAGGTATGAAGTGGTACCTCAGAATTGTTTTAATTTACATTTTTCTAATCAATAGTGACTCAAAGCATTTTTTAATATGACTATAGATGGCTTTAATTTTATCTGAAAATTGTCTGTTCATATCCTTTGACCATTTATCATTTGGGGAATGACTTGAATTCTGATAAATTTGACACAGTTCTTTCTATATTTTAGAAATGAGACCTTTATCAGAAACACTGGCTACAAAGACTTTTTTCTAACTTTGTTTTAATTTTGTTTCTATTGGTTTTGTTAGTGTAAAAACTTTTAAATTTAATGTAATCAAAGTCATCCATTTTACCTTTTTTAATGTTTTCTAGTTCTTCTTTGGTCACAAATTCCTCCTTTCTCCAAACATCTGATAGGTAAATTATGCCTTGTTCTCCTAATTTGTTTATGGTATAATCTTTTAAGCCAAAATTATGTACCCATTTTGACCTTATTTTGGTATGGTGTATGAAATGTAGGTCTATGTCAAGTTTTTGACATATTATTTTCCAGTTTTCCCAGCAATTTTGGTGAAATAGTGAGTTTTTATTCCAGAAGCTGGAGTTTGGGGATTTGTCAAATACTAGATTATTATGTCTTAATTATTATTCCAAGTATATCTAATCTATTCCACTGATCTACCACTCTATTTCTGAGCTAGTACCAAATGATTTTGATGACTGCTGCTTTATAATATAGTTTAGGTTTGGTATTGCTAAGCTACCATCTTTTGTATTTTTTTCAATTAATTCCCTTGATATTCTTGATCTTTTGTTTTTCCAGATGAATTTTTTAAATTATTTTTTCTAGTTCTATAAAATAATTTGGCAGTTTAATTGATATGGCACTGAAAAAAGTAGACTAATTTGGGCAAAATTGTCATTTTTACTATATTAGCTTGACCTATCCATGAGTAAATATTTTTCCAGGTGTTTAGATCTGACTTTATTTCTGCGAGAACTGTTTTTTTAATTATAGTTCTTAGATTTGTCTTGGAAGGTAGACCCCCAAGTATTTAACTACAGTAATTTAAAATGGAATATCTCTTCCTGTTTCTTGCTGATGGGTTTTGTCTGTAATAAATAGAAATGTTGATTATTTGTGTGGGTTTATTCTATATACTGTAAATTTGCCAAAGTTGTGAATTGATTCTCCAAAATCTCTGGGCTACTAGGAACCTCTCTCATTTCTTTCTTGTTTGTTTTGTGGTTAAATTTGTCTGATTCTGAAAGGGAAGTTTGAAGTCCCCCACTAGGGACTTCCTATTCCCCTCTAGAATAGTATTGCTGTCTATTTCTTCCTGGCATATTACTTGATGCATACATATTTAGTATTGTTACTATTTCATTGTACCCCTGCTTTTTTACTTCATCTGAAACATAATAAATTCTGTTCCAGACTTTTACTTTTATCTGTATGTGTTTTTCTGTACCAAATGTGTTTCTTGTAAACAAGATATAGTAGGATTCCGTTTTTAATCCACTCTGCTATTCATTTTCATTTCATACTATTTTCTCTCCAGTATATTCTTTGTTTTCTTTCTAACCTGTCCTTATTGGTTTTTTTTAACCACCCTACCCACTACCTTATCTCCTATCACCCCTCCCTCTTCTCTTAGTAGTATTTTTGTAACTCTCTCCATCCACTATCTAATCTTTTATTACCCCTTCTCCCCTTTCTCTAACCTTTTCCCCTAATGTTTCTGTCCTCCCTTTTATCCTCTCTTTTCCTTTTATTTTCTCTTCTTCACCAACTTCTTTATAGGTAAATTAGATAAACTTCCATAACCAAATGAATGATTAAATTATTCCTTTTTAAAATCAAAACTGATAAGATCAAGCTTCAGACAATTCTTATCCCCCTATCTTCTTTTCCTCTATTGTAATAGGTCTTTTGCACCTCTTCATGTTAACTAATTGTCCCATTATACTTTTCCTTTCCTTTTTTCTAGTACAGACTTCTTCCCACCCTTTAATGTCTTTGTCTTTGATGTCATCACATCAGTCCATTCACAACCACACCCTCAGACCCCCCTCTATCTGCCCTAGTGACAGATACAGTTCTCAAGAGTTAAGATATTGTTTTCCCATTTAGAAATGTGAACAGTTTAGCCTCTGTTTACCTTTCTATGATTCTCTTGAATCCTCTGTTTTAGATTAAATTTCCTGCTCAATTCTGTTTTTTTCAATAAAAATAATAGAAAGTCTCTTACTTCACTGAAGCTTCATCTCCTCCCCTGAAAGATGCTATTGCATCTCCCCTGGGCAGTTAATTCTTAGTTGTAACCCTAGTCCCTTTGCCTTCTGTAATATAGTATTCTAGGCCTCTGATCCTTTATTGAAGAAGCAACCAGTTTCTGGGTAATCTTGACTGATGCGCCTTGATATCTGAATTATTTTTGTCTGGCAGCTTGCAGTATTTTTTCCTTGATATTGTAGCTTTAGAGTTTTGCAACAATGTTCCTTGGAGTTTTTCTTGTGTGATCTCTTTCCAAAGATGATTGATGGATTCTTTCAATAAGTATTTTCCTCTCTGCTTCTAGAATATTGGGGCAATTTTTCTTAATGAACTCTTGAGAAATGCTATCAAAGCAATTTTTTTTTGGTCATGGCCTCCAGGTAGGCCAATAATTTTTTAATTGTCTCTACTGGATCTATTTTTCAGGTCGGCTGTTTTTCCAATGAGATATTTCCCATTTTTGTCCATTTTTTTCATTCTTTTTTGTTTGTTTGACTGATTCTTGATGTCTCACAAAGACATTGTCTTCCATTTGCCTGCTTCTAATTTTTAATGTGTGACTTTTTTCAGTTAACTTTTTCCATTTGATTAATTCTACTTTTTAGTGAGTAGTTTTCTTCAGACAATATTTCCCTTCTTTTTACATACTGTTGACTCCCATTAATACCTTTCAGTTTCTTTCTCATTTTTTCTTCTACCTCTCTTATTTGCCTTTTAAAATCTTTTATTAACACTTTCAAGAAGCTTCTTTGGGCCTGAGACCAATTAACTCTTTGAGATTTCTTCTGTGCATATTTTGTCCTCATTTGAGTTTTTGTTTTGGTCTTCCCTGTCACCATAGTAGCTTTTTATAGTCAAGGTTCTTGTCTGTTTCTTGATTATTTTCTTTCCTTTTCTTTTGGTTTTTCCTCCTTTTTTTTTTTTTTTTTTTTTTTTACCATTATGGTTGATCTCTGCTCTTGGGATAAAAGGGACACTATCCCAAGCTTCTTGTGTAGCTCTGAGCCTTGGCTTTGAGCACAGGGGACCCTTGTGTTTGTAGGTGGTAGCTTTGCCTGCTTTGTTCAGGAAAACATCCTGATTTTCCAGTGTTTGCCTTTTGAGTTGGGACTGTAAGTTCCCCACTGGTTTTTCTCCTTTACTGAACCCAAACTGAGGATCTTAGTGGCTGATTTACTGTGGTTAAGATCCTCTCACCAACTTTCCCAGTCTATCTGAGCTGGGCTAAACACCCTTTTCATCCTAGTGAGACTGACCTTTCTTGAAGATTTTCCAATCTATCTTGAGCTAGAGAGTAGTTTCATTCTGTCAGATTCTGTTCAGAGGAATGGCTTCATGTGGTTTTTCAAGGGAAACTTGAGAGCTGGAGCAGCTTCCTAGCTTTACTCTACCATCTTGGATCCACCCCAAAAACTCATGAAAAGTGTTTTGAAATTATGTTCATATAGTTCCTGTCTTTCTCTTGGCAAGTAGACTCCTTAATATGCTATCTACAGTTATATTAAATAGGATTTCTCTTTCTACTTCTTGCTGCTTGCTTTGTTGGTAACATATAGAAATTCCAATGATTTGTGTGGATTTATTTTATATGCTGTAATTTTATTAAAGTTGTTAATTGTTTCTAGTAGCTTTTCAATTGATTCTCTAGGATTCTTTAAGTATGCCATCATATCATCTGCAAAGAGTGATCATTTTATTTCCCCTTTACTTACTCTAATTCCTCCAATTTCTTTTTCTCCTCTTATTGTTAAAGCTAACATTTTCAGTACAATACTGAATAGGAATGGTAATAATGGGCAATCCTGTTTCACTCCTGATCTTATTGGGAATGCTTCTAGCTTATTCCTATTACATCTAATGCTTGCTGATGGTTTTAGATAAATGCTACTTATTATTTAAAGGATAATTTCATTTATTCCTATGTTCTCTGGTGTTTTTCATAGGAATGGGTGTTGTATTTTGTCAAATGCCTTTTCTGCATCTATTGAGATAATCATGATTTTCTGTTAGTTTTGGTTTTTGATATGGTCATTTATGCTGATATTTTTCCTGATATAGAACCAGCCCTAAATTCCTGGTTTAAATCCCACTTGATCATGGTTATAAATTGTAATAATCTCTTTGCTAATATATTATTTAAGATTTCTGCATCAATATTCATTAAGGAAATTAGTGTATAATTTTCTTGCTCTGCTTTGTTCCTTTCTGGTTTAGTTATCAGCATCATATCTGTATCATAAAAGGAATTTGGTAGGACTCTTTCTACCCCAATTTTTCCAAACAGTTTATTTAGTATTGGAATTTGGTGGCATTCACTTTTAAAATCATCTAGTGCTGAAGATTTTTCTTTAAGAAGTTTATTGATAGCTTGTTAAGTTCTTACTAAGTGCTAAGTCAGTACTTAACAATTCTCTAGTTCACACCTTTGGTTTTGGCCTTTAAGGGGAGTTTACCCCTTTGAACTTCTGAGGAGGAGTTTACACAATCTTTAAAAGGAGCAAGTTCATTGGTTGAAGTAATTTTCCCACAAGCCCTTGAGTTCTCACATGCCTATTCTCTGGGAGCATAAAAGAAGACAACATTGAGCAAGGAGTTAGTCTATTCTGGGACAGAGTTGGAACGGCACTCTGGAGGAAGAAGGGTTGAGTCTGGGATTGAGTTGAGACAGCAGATCTCCTCCCAGAGAGTGATCGGCAGTTTTTGGAGACAACAGAACATTACAATAGCTTGTTCAATTTCTTTTTCTAAAATGGGAATGTTTAAGTAATTTTTTCCTCATCTGTTACTCTGGGCAACCTATATTTTGGTATGCATTCATCAGTTTCATTTAGATTATCAGATTTATTGGTAAAAATTGGGCAAAATAATTCCCAATTATTTAATTTTCAGAATTTCTAATTTGGTATTTAATTGGAGCATTTTATTTTTTTTTCTAGTTTTATTAGTTGTATGCCCAATTTATTGCTCTTCTCTTTCTCTGATTTATTAATGTAAGCATCTGGAAACATAAAATTTTCCCTAAGAACTGCTTTGACTGTAACCCATAAATTTTGGTATGTTGTCTCATTATTGTCATTCTCTTTGATGAAATTATCTATTGTTTCTATGATTTGTTGTTTCACCCATCCATTCTTTAGGATTAGATCATTTAGTTTCCAATTAATTTTTTATCTATTTTTTCCATTATTACACATATTTTTACTAAATCATGATCTAAAAAGGATGTATTTACTATTTCTGCCTTCCTACATTTGATTCTGAGATTTTTAATGCCTTGGTACAAGGTTAATTTTTATGTAGGTGCCATGTACTGCTGAGGAAAAAAAAAAAAAAAAGGTATATTCCTTTCTATACTCATTCAATTTTCTCCACTTTTCTACTTTTCTAAAATTCTATTCACCTATTTAAGTTCTTTCCCATTTTTTTTTTGTTAGGTTTATCTAATTCTGATAGAAGGAAGTTGAGAATCCCCACTATTATAGTTTTGCTATTTCTTCTTGCAACTTACTTAACTTCTCATCTAGGAATCTGGATTCCATACCAATTGGTGCATATATGTTTAGTACTGATATTACTTTATTATCTATGGTACCCTTTAGCAAGATGTAGTTTCCTTCCTTATCTCTTTTAATTAAATTTATTCTTGGTTTTGCTTAATCTGTAACCAGGATGCTACTCCCGCTGAAGGATTGTAAATTCTTCTCCAGCCTTTTACCTTTTATATGCATGCATCTTTCTACTTCAAATGTGTTTCTTGCCAAAAAAAATATTGTAGGATTCTGGCTCATAATCCACCCTGCTATCTGCTTTGGGACGAATTTATACCATCCACATTTATAGTTAAGATAACTAACTCTGTATTTTCTACCATCCTATTTTTCCCAAGTTATACTTTTTCCTCTCCTTTCAGCCTTTCCCTTCTCATCAGTGTTTCACTTCTGACCACCACCTGCTTCAATCTGTTTTTTTTCTTTCCATTTATCTTTTTATGCATATATTGAGCTTTTGATCAGAAACAATCAAAAATCCTTTATTTCACTGACTGTCCTCCTTTTCCCCTGAAGATAATGCTTATTTTTCTGGGTAATTGATTCTTAGTAGTCCAAATTCCTTTGCCTGCCATAATATCACATTCCAGACCCTTCCATCCTTTAATGTGAAAGCTGCTAGGTCTTGGATAATCCTGATTGTAGCTCTTATCAAATGGATAGGATATAGGCCATTATATTAAGTAAGCATAGGGACTGCCTCATTAAGTAACAAGAAGCAAAATATGGTAAATATTGTGCTAGACCTGACCACCTCATGATGTCACTGATCTTCTTTGAAAATAAAGGGTGAGGGGTAGAGCCAAGATGGCAGAGAAGGCACAAGTGAGATTCTGAGCTCCTCTCATACCCTCATTACCAATTTTTACAATCAGCCTCAAAAATAGTGCTAGACTGGTAAGGTTCATGTAGATTGGAAGTACAACAACACACCAGCCAAAGATAATCTGGAATATCGCAAGAAAAGGTTTGTCCTGAGTGGTGGGAACAGACCAGTGCAGGGCAGGGATAGAATCGAGAGTGGGGATGGACTCTGCAGTTGGAAGGTTTACATAGAGCTCTCTACTATAACCTGACAGTTTTGCTTTGGTCACAGAGTAGTGGAGCCTAGGGTAGAAGGTACTCTGAGGGATGCCAGAGCCTAAGAAGATCTGGCTGCGCCCACCCAGGACTGGAAGTGACTCAGTGCAGACCATAACACAGCTCTTCATGGCATTCTGCAGCTAGGGGCTCTTGTTGGGGGACAGTCATAAACCTGTATGACAGGGGCACAGCCCAGGGCAGTCTCTCATCTGCATAGTGAGGGGCTCAGCCTGGGAGAGTGGAATCTCCCCAGCTTGACTGTGCTCCCCAGGCAGAGACTCTTCCAGTGCTAGGAAGGATAGGGTGACTGCTAATACTCAAAGAGGGCATTTGTGGGGGGGAAGAAGTGGTACTTTTGCTGCTTAACCTCTAGCCCCAAGGCAGTTGCTAATCTTCACAGTGGGGCTCCTTGAAGGGCACTTATACAGCCCAGCCATTGATACCCAGGCCTAGTCACTTCCTTGTGGAGCTCTTCCCAGAGCACTCCCGCAGCTCAGCCGCTCCTTGCAGCCCTTGAGAGGATAGTTACTGTCCATATACCCATCCTTGCTCTGCAGAGGAAGCTGGTAATCTCCTTGCCTTGAAGGCAGACCCTAAAGGCTTTTGAAAAAATGAGTAAAAAAGTGAAGAGAACAATTGATAACTTCTATACAGAAAGAGAGAGGGTTTCCAACCCTGAGGAAACTAATAGCAAACAGCCTCTAGACAATACCCCAAATAATGCTCACCTAGAAGAGACTATTAAAAATCTCAAAAGAGAGTTAGAAGAAAAATGGGGAAAGGAAAGAGAAACTATGCAAGAGAGTAACAACCTCCTGAAATGTGAATTGGAAAAGGTAAAGAATTCACAGGAAGTACAGGGAAATAGCAGGAAAGTAGGATCTGTGAATTGGAAAAGATAAAGAATTCCCAAGAAAGTAGGATTTGTGAATTGGAAAAAGAAAATAACTCACTAAAAAACAAATTTAGTGAAATGGAAAAAAATTCTATAGAGCAAAACAACTCATTTAAAAACTCAATTGGAGATATAAAAAAAAAGTAAAAAAAGCTAATGAAGAAAATAACTCATTAAAAATTAGAACTGAACAAATAGAAATGAATGATTCATTGAAACACCAAGAATCAGTCAAGCAAAACCAAAAAAAAAGTGAAAAACTGGAGAAAAATGTCAAATATCTATTTGGCAAAATGTCAGACCTGGAAAATAGGTCTAGGAGAGATAATCTGAGGATTATTGGACTTCCCGAAAATTATGATGAAAAAAATTTCCTAGATACTATTTTAAAGGAAATCACCAAAGAGAACTGCCCAGAGGTAATAGAACCAGAAGGTAAAATAGACATTGAAAGAATTCATCGAACACTTTCTGAAAGAGACCCTAAAAAGAAAAAACTCCATGGAACATCGTGGCAAAATTTCAGAACTATCAGACTAAGGAAAAAATATTACAAACAGCCAAGAAAAAATAATTCAAATACCAAGGTGCCAAAATAAGGGTTATTCAAGATCTGGGTGTCTCTACATTAAAGGATCTAAGGGCCTGGAATCTGATATTCTGAAAGATAAAAGAATGGAATGCAGTCAAGAATAAACTACTCAGCTAAGTTTAGCATTTTCTTCCATGGAAGAAGATGGACATTTAATGAAACAGATGAATTCCATTTGTTTCTAAGAAAAAAACCCACATCTAAATGAAAAATTTGATCTCCAGCCAGGACTCAAGAGAAGCAGAAAAAGATAAAAGGAACTCTTGAGAACTGTATTTCTGTTGTGAATATACATTAAGACTATATGTAAAATTTGATTTTACTAATATACCAAAAAAAAAAAGGGAAGTAGAAATGGAAAGGGGATAGTCTCAGAAAAATGGAAAAGGGGAGATAAAAAGAGGGAAACTACATCCCACAAAGAGGCAAAGAAAACCCTCATATCTGAGGGAAGTTAGAGAGAGGGAGGAACATTGTGTGAATCTTACTCTCATCAGTATTGGCTCAAAGAGAAAATAATTGACATATTTGTTTTACAGAGAATTCTCTCTCACCTCATTAAAAAGGGGGAGAGGAAAAGGGAAAAGAAAAGAGTAATAAGGGAAGGATACAAGAAAGGGAAGGGGATTTAAAGGGAGGAAGGAAGGATACTAAAGAAGGAGGGCTGTGTGATGCAAGTGGGGCCCATAAGTTTAATACTGGGGAAGGGGTTTGGGAGGGCAAGGGAAAAGGCATAATCTGGGGATAAATGATGGCAGGAAATACAGAATTAGTAATTTTTAACTCTAAATGTGAATGGGATGAACTCTCCCATTAAACAGAGATGGATAGCAGACTGGATCAAAAGTCGGAACGCTACAATATGTTGTTTACAGGAAACACATTTAAAGCAGGGAGATATATACAGAGTAAAGGTAAAAGGCTGGAGCAGAATCTATAATGCTTCAAATGAAGTCAAAAAAGCAGGGGTAGCAATCCTTATCTCAGATCAAGCAAAAGCAAAAATTGATCTAATCAAAAAAGATAAGGAAGGAAACTATATCTTGCTAAAGGGTAGCATAGACAATGAAGCAATGTCAATACTAAATATATATGCACCAAGTGTTATAGCATCTAACTTCCTAAAGGAGAAGTTAAGAGAGTTCCAAGAAGAAATAGACAACAAAACTATAATAGTGGGAGATCTCAACCTTGCACTCTCAGAATTAGATAAATCAAACCACAAAACAAATAAGAAAGAAATTAAAGAGGTAAATAGAATATTAGGAAAATTAGGTACGATAGCTCTTTGGAAAAAACTGAATAGTGACAGAAAAGAGTATACTTTCTTCTCCGCAGTTCATGGAACATATATAAAAATTGACCATATATTAGGACATAAAGATCTCAAAATTAATGCAGGAAGACAGAAATAGTAAAGGCTTTCTTTTCAGATCATGATGCAATAAAAACTATATTCAATAAAAAGTTAGAGATAAATAGACCAAAAAGTAATTGGAAACTAAATAATCTCATCTTAAAGAATGATTGGGTGAAACAGCAAATTATAGACACAATTAATAATTTCACCCAAGATAATGACAACGATGAGACATCATACCAAAATTTGTGGGATGCAGCTAAAGTGGTAATAAGGGGAAATTTTATATCTTTAGAGGCTTACTTGAATAAATAGAGAAAAAGAAGATCAATGAATTGGCCTTGAAACTTAAAAAGCTAGAAAAAGACCAAATTAAAAACCCTTAAACACTAAACTTGAAATTCTAAAATTAAAAAGAGAAATTAATAATATTGAAAATTTTAAAAAAAAACCTATTAAACTAATATATAAAAACTAAGAGTTGGTTATATGAAAAAACCAATAAAATAGATAAACCTTTGGTAAATCTGATTAGAAAAAGGAGAGAGGACAATCAAATGGTTAATCTTAAAAATGAAAAGAGGGAACTTTCCACCAATGAAGAGGAAATTAGAGAAATAATAAAGAGTTACTTTGCCCAACTTTATGCCAATAAATTTGATAACTAAGTGAAATGGATGACTACCTCCAAAAATATAGGCTTCCCAGATTAACAGAAGAGGAAGTAAATTGCTTCAATAGTCCCATTTCAGAAAAAGAAATAGAACAAGCTATTAATCAACTCCCTAAGAAAAAATCTCTAGGACCAGATGGATTTACAAGTGAATTCTACCAAACATTCAAAGAACAATTAGACCCAATGCTATATAAACTATTTGAAAAAATAGGGAACGAAGGAGTCCTACCAGGAGATCATTATTAACTTCACCAACAATACTATATGATGATCAATTCTGATGGATGTGGCCATCTTCAACAATGAGATGAACCAAATCAGTTCCAATAGAGCAGTAATGAATTGAACCAGTTACATCCAGCGAAAGTACTCTGGGAGGTGACTATGAACCACTATATAGAATTGCCAATCCCTCTATTTTTGTCTGCCTGCATTTTGGATTTCCTTCACAGGATAATTGTACACTATTTCAAAGTCCATTTCTTTTTGTACAGCAAAACAACTGTTTGGACATGTATACATATATTATATTTAATTTATACTTTAACATATTTAACATGTATTGGTTAACCTGCCATCTTGGGGGGGAGGAGGGGAAAAATTGGAACAAAAGGTTTGGCAATTGTCAATGTTGTAAAATTACCCATGCATATATCTGGTAAATAAAAACTATTTTAAAAAAAGAAAGAAAGAAAAGAAAAGAAAGGGTGAGGGGAATGGAGCCAAGATGGAAGACATGTTTTTTTTTTCTGAACTCTTCCTACAACCCCCACAGCAACAGCAAATCCAGATATTGAATTAGTTTTGGAATGACAAAACCCACAAACTTTGGGAATGTAACAAATTACTAGCAGAAGATAATTTTTTTTATTATATATATATATATATATATATTTTATAATATTATCCCTTGTATTCATTTTTCCAATTTACCCCCCCTCCCTCTATTCCCTCCCCCCGACGACAGGCAATACCATACATTTTACATGTGTTACAATATAGTCTAGGTACAATACATGTGTGCGAATATCATTTTCTTGTTGCACAATAAACATTAGAATTCGAAGGTACATGCAACCTGGGCAGACAGATATTAGTGCTAACAATTTTCATTCCCCTCCCAGTGTTTCTTCTCTGGGTGCAGCTACCTCTGTCCATCATTGATCAACTGGAAGTGAGTTGGATCTTCTTTATGTTGAAGATTTCCACTTCCATCAGAATACATCCTCATACAGTATTGTTGTTGAAGTGTACAGTGATCTTCTGGTTCTGCTCATTTCACTCAGCATCAGTTGATTTAAGTCTCTCCAGGCCTCTCTATATTCCTCCTGCTGGTCATTTCTTACCGAGCAATAATATTCCATAACCTTCATATACCACAATTTACCCAACCATTCTCCAACTGATGGACATCCATTCATCCTCCAGTTTCTAGCTACAACAAAAAGAGCTGCCACAAACATTTTGGCACATATATGTCTCTTTCCGCTCTTTAGTATTTCTTTGGGATATAATCCCAGTAGTAGCGCTGCTGGGTCAAAGGGTATGCACAGTTTGATAACTTTTTGGGCATAATTCCAGATTGCTCTCCAGAATGGCTGGATTCTTTCACAACTCCACCAGCAATGTATTAGTGTCCCAGTTTCCCCACATCCCCTCCAACATTTGTCATTATTTGTTCCTGTCATCTTAGCCAATCTGACAGGTGTGTAGTGGTATCTCAGAGTGGTCTTAATTTGCATTTCTCTGATCAGTAGTGATTTGGAACACTCTTTCATGTGAGTGGATATAGTTTCAATTTCTTCCTCTGAGAATTGTCTGTTCATATCCTTTGACCATTTATCAATTGGAGAATGGTTCGGTTTCTTATAAATTAGGGTCAGTTCTCTATATATTTTGGAAATGAGACCTTTGTCAGAACCTTTGTTTTTAAAAATATTTTCCCAATTTGTTACTTCCCTTCTAATCTTGTTTGCATTAGTATTATTTGTACAGAAACTTTTTAGTTTGATGTAATCAAAATCTTCTATTTTGTGATCAATAATGATCTCTAGTTCTCCTCTGGTCATAAATTCCTTCCTCCTCCACAAGTCTGAGAGGTAGATTATCCTCTGTTCCTCTAATCTATTTATTATCTCCCTCTTTATGCCTAAATCATGGACCCATTTTGATCTTATCTTGGTATATGGTGTTAAGTGTGGATCCATATCTAATTTCTGCCATACTAATTTCCAGTTTTCCCAACAGTTTTTTCCGAATAATGAATTTTTATCCCTAATGTTGGAATCTTTGGGTTTGTCAAAGATTAGATTGCTATAGATGTACCCTTTTTTGTCCTTTGTATCTAATCTGTTCCACTGATCTACCGGTCTATTTCGTAGCCAATACCAAATGGTTTTGGTGACTGCTGCTATATAATATAGCTTTAGATCAGGTACACTTAGACCACCTTCCTCTGAGTTTTTTTTCATTAGTTCCCTTGCAATTCTTGACCTTTTATTCTTCCATATGAATTTTGTTGTTATTTTTTCTAGGTCAGAAGATAATTTTTAAGATCTTCAGAAACCATCTGTTTCAATCAGGCATGGAGGGAGGAGAGCCAAGTGCAAGCAGGCTAAGCACAGATGCTGAGTGCATTGAGCACAGTCCTAGTGTGGACTCCACACCAGAGAATCTACCAGGAGGAATCTACTGCAATGTTTACTTCTTGCAAGCCAGTACATCAACAAACCAATTATAAGAAATCTAACAGAAATATGAAGTGCAAATAGTGAACCCAAAAATACCAAATTTCATGGGACCTGGCCACACCCACTTAGTACCACCCTAGCACAGCAACTACCACTTGTAGAAGAAGCCTGGACAATCTCCTCATTGCCCTAAAAAAACAACCTCTACTTTTTAAAAAATTGAGCAGAAAAGCAAAAAGAACTCTGACCATAGACAGTTTTTATGTTGAAGAGAGAAGAACAGATTTCAAACTCTGAGCTCACTAAAAGCAGATTGTCTCTAGATGAAGCCCCAAATGATGATATCTATTGGTCCCCATCACACAACTCTCTTGGAAGAAATTAGAAAGGATCTTAGAAAGCTAAAAGAAAAATTGAGAAAGGAAATGAGAACTTTGCAAGAGGGTTTGGAAAAGAAAACACAGAAATTATCTGAAGAAAACTCATTAAAATAGATTTAATGAAATGGGAAAGGCATATATCTCCTTACAAAATAGAATTTACTATTGTAAAATGGAAATGGAAAAAGAAAACAACTCTCTGAAAAATAAAATTTGTGAAATGGAAAAAAAATCCAAAGAACATTTATATATATTTTTTCTTTTCACTTACCTTTTTATGCTTATATTGAATGTTGTATTTGGAGAGCAAAAAAGATAAATGAAGAAAATAATTCACTAAAGATCAGAATTGAACAAATGGAAATGAATGACTCAATGAGCATCAAGAATCAGTCAAGCAAACCCCCCCCCAAAAAAAAGGAAAGAAAGAAAAAATAGAAGAAAATGTGAAATACCTACTTGGGAAAACAACTGACCTGGAAAATAGATCTCGGAGAGACAATCTAAAAATTATTGGACTTCCTGAAAAGCATGATTAAAAAAAGAAACTACACATTATCTTTCAGGAAATCATCAAAGAAAACTGACCTGATTTCTGAGAATCAGAAGATAAAACAGCCATTGAAAGAATTCACCAGTCACTTCCTGAAAGAAACCCTAAAATTAAAAACTCAAAGGAATAACATGGCTAAATTATAGAACTATTGGACCAAGGAAAAAAAATATTACAAGCATCCAGAAAGAAAGTATTTAAATACCAAGTGGCCACAGTAAGGATTAACCCAGGATTTAGCAGCCTCCACCTTAAAGGATCAAAGGGCCTGGAATCTGATATTCTGAAAGGCAAAGGAACTTGGAATAAAGCCAAGAATAAATTACTCCACATTTTCTTTTAGGGAAGAAGATGGACAGTCAATGAAACAGGTGAATTTCTGTTACCAGAGACACCTGCTAGTGGATAATGAGGATCTAATTCTGTCCAGCAGAATAAACCCCTTCATATGAGAGGATGATAAAAATACAAGGGAACTGAGAGGGAGTTACATTCTCTGACCTCTGTCCTCTTCTCTCATGCCTCCAATTTATTTCATTCCTAATCTACAAGCAACATCTGCATTAGTAAAGGATGATTTGCAATTCCTTCAGGGGTATTATAATTCACAGCTGTGGGGGCTTTTGGAGAAATAAGCTGCCCTTTCATATTTAGGCATGGTTCTTAACAAATTTCATTTATTTCTGCTGAAAAGACCAGAGCTGAACAAAAAAATTTAACTTCCAAATATAGAACTCAAGAGAAGCATAAAAAAGGTAAAAAGAAAAAAACTCTTGAGAACTATGTTTCTATTATGGATATACATGGATATTGCAGGTATAATTTGATTTTACTGTTATAATATATTAAAAAACTAGAAGTAGAAAGGAAATAGTACTGGAAAAGGGGGAAAGTGAAGGTAAGATGATGGAAATTACATTTCATGAAGAGACAAAGAAAAACCTTTTATAATTGAGGGAAAGAAGGGAGGGAGATAAACATTGGGTGGATCTTATTATCATCAGATTTGGCTCAAAGAGAGAATATTAGACATATTTGGTTTTACAGAGAAACTTCTCTCACCTTTTAGGGAAGTTGTAGGGGAAAAGGAAAAGGAGAGAGGGAGGCTAATAGTAGGGAAAAGAGAAATATTAGGGGGAAAGCATAAGAAAGGGAGAGGGGCTATAAAGGAGGGCTGCTTGAGGCAAGTGCTGGTCAGAAGCAAAATAGTAAGGAGAAGGGAAAGGGGTAAATGAAAGAGAAAAGAATAAATTGGGGCAAATAAAATGGCAGGAAATATAGAATTAGTTGTTTTAACTGTGAATGTGGAGTGAACTCTTCCATAAAACAGAAGTAGACAGCACACTGGATTAAAAGCCAGAATCCCTCAATATATTGTTTTTAAGAAACACATTTAAAGCATAGTGATACATACAGAGTAAAGGTAAAAAGCTGGAGCAGAATCTATTATGCTTCAGGTAAAGTAAAAAAATCAGGGGTAGCCATCCAGATCTCAGATCAAGCAAAAGCAAAGAAGGATTTAATCAATACTAAACATCTATGCACCAAGTGGTATAGCATCTAAATTCCTAAAGGAAAAATTAAGAGAGATGCAAGAAGAAATAGACAACAAAACTATAATAGTGGAGGATCTCAGCCTTGCTCTCTCAGAACTAGATAAATCAAACCACAAAATACATAAGAAAAAAATTAAGGAGATAAATAGAATATTAGAAAAGTTAGGTATAATAGATCTTTGGAGAAAATTGAATGGATTGGGATAAGAATTTACTATTTGACAAAAACTGCTGGAAAAATTGAAAACTAGTATGGCAGAAGATAGGCATTGAGCCACATTTAATATCATATACCAAGATAAGGTTGAAATAGGCTCATGATTTAGGCATAAAGAATGATATTATAAACAAATTAGAAAAAATAGGATAATTTGCCTCTCAGATCTGTGGAGACATCAGGAATTTGTGAGCAAAGAAGAACTGGAGATAATTATTGATCATAAAATAAATAATTTTGATTATATTAAGTTAAAAGGTTTTTGTACAAACAAAACTAATGCAGACAAGATTAGAAGGGAAGCAATTAACTGGGAAAACATGTTTACATTTAAGTGTTCTAATAAAGGCCTCATTTCTAAAATATATAGAGAATTGACTCAAATTTATAAGAATTCAAGCCATTCTCCAATTGATAGATTATTCAAAGGATATGAATAGACAATTCTCAGATGAAAAATTGAAACTTTCTAATCATATAAAAAGATGCTCTAAATCACTATTGATCAGAGGAATGCAAATTAAGACAACTCTGAGATACCACTACACACCTCTCAGATTGGCTAAGATGATAGGAAAAAATAATAACGAATGTTGGAGGGGATGTGGGAAAACTAGGACATTAGTGTCCTAATCCATTGTTGGTAGAATTGTGAACGGATCCAACCATTCTGGAAAGCAATTTGGAATTATGCTCAAAAAGTTATCAAACTGTGCATACCCTTTGACCCAGCAGTGTTTCTATTGGACTTATATCTCAAAGAGATCTTAAAGGAGGGAAAGGGATCCACATGTGCAAAAATATTTGTGGCAGCCCTTTTTGTAGTGGCAAGAAACTGGAAACTGAGTGGATGTCCATCAATTAGAGAATGGCTGAATAAGTTATTGTATATGGATGTTATGGAATATCATTGTTCTATAAGAACTCTGTAAGAGTACCAGATGCTCAATGAAATGAGCAGAACCAGGAGGGCATTATACACTTCAACAACAAGACTATATGATGGTCAATTCTGATGGATGTGTCTCTCTTCAACAATGAGATGATTCAAACCAGTTCCACTTGTTCAGTGATGAAAAGAGCCATCTATACCCAGAGAGAGGACTGTGGGAGCTGACTGGTTCACAGCATAACATTTTCACTCTTTTTGTTATTGTTTGCTTACATTTTATTTTCTTTCTAGTTTTTTTTTTCTGGTTTGATTTGATTTTTCTTGTGCAGCAATATAATTACATAAATATGTATACATATATTGGATTTAACATATATTTCTACCATGTTTAACATATTTTGTATTACTTGTCATCTAGAGTAAGAGGTAGGGGAAAAGAGGAAAATTGGAAAATAAGGTTTTGCAAGGATTCATGTTGAAGAATTATCTGTGAATATGTTTTGAAAAATAAAAAGCTTTAATATAAAAAAGAAAATAAAGGATGAACCAAAAAAGCTTGAAATCAGGAAAAACCCATCTGAAACTTGATAGCTTATCATCAAGTCACTTAATCTCTTTGCCTTAGAATTTATCCCACAGGACTATTGTGAAATTCAAATGAGGTAATGCATGCAAATTGTTTTGTAAATTTTAAAGCACTATTTAAACATAAGTTATTATTGCCTACTTTAGGGAATAGATCAGATCATTTGAGAAATCTAGGTATTTCTTTCCTCTTAACAAGTATTTGTTGTGATAATAAATTATATAATGGAGTAAACCTTCATCTTATAAGAGACCTTGTCTACCATGGCTAAATCATTGGGAGATGGGGAGATCCCTTTTATTGTAACCTAAGGTTCTAGCCTAGTAAATGGTTTAAGATTATGATTATTGGTGAGAGAATGGTTTAGTTACACTGTGTGCCTGAGTGAGGAACTGTTTGTAGAAGATGTTCAATCCTTGCAAGAATATATTTCTGGTATATGCTCATTTGTATTAATTCTCTGATTCCTGTTTTCTCCCTGTTTGGACAAATGGGTATATTCGCTGTTCATTATTTATGATGATCTTTTGTGTAACTAGCATTTGTTAGAAAGGTACCCCTTTATAAGAAGAATAAAGAGGCCAGCCTTGTTCCAATCTCCCTCCCCCTCAGGAGTAGGAATAGTCTCTTTAGATATGAATGAGTAAAACTCAATTTATACCTTCGTGCTAGTCACATTTAGATTTGTTCATGGGGATATACTCATAATCTACATGAACAACACATGCACATTCTATACATGTGTTTTCTTACAAAGAGAAGATTTGGGAATGGTAAAGAAACTCACAGAAAGAAGAATACAAAATAGTGCAAAAATGGAAAAATCATTAAATTTGCAATGGGAGGACCCATTCCTCTGAGCCTCAATATCCCCATGTATAAAATGAAAGAGTGAACCAGATAATTTCTATGGCACATCAACTTTCAATATTATATTTTAGGTTGTAAGCTCATTGAGAACAGAGACCTTTCTTTTTATTAATTGTATCTCTAGCACTTCAGCATGGTGTCATAGTCATAGTTGTATAATCAGTGTTTATTGGATATTATCTTAGAAAAAAGAAAGGAATGCAAAGATGGAAGATAGATTATTAGAAGAAAATAGAGACAAAAGAAGGTTATAAATAGCAAAATCCTCTTTTTCCTCATTCCCAGTTCTGATGTTTGTCTTATCTCCCATTAATAATTGAGCAAAGATGGGAGAAAAAGAAAAGGGAATAAAAGGAAGGATATTTGAAATTGAGGAAGAGCAAGTGAAAGAAAAAGAGGAGAAATAATGTTAGAAGCTCATAAGATCACATATTTAAAGCTGGAAGGAATTTCAAGGTCATTAAGACCTATTCCTTTATTTTTACAGATGAGAAAACTAAGCCTTAAAAATTAACTTGAACTCAGGCTTTCCTGACTCTGGGTTTCATTCTCTAATGAACAAGAACAAGAATCAGAAAGGAGAGAAAACACTAACAGGTAAGTAGTTGGGGAAAAGATAGAAAATAGCTGAAATGGAGACAAAGAATAAAAATAAAATATAATAAAAAGGAATACCTCATTCTTTATGAGTGTTATAAAGAGTCTTATACATGTTTTATTCAATGACGTCTGGGGGGAAATTAGTTTTCTAGTGTATTTCTCATGGGTATTGAATCCAATGGGCTTTTCAAGGAGCTATTTGGGTTCATTATTTGACATAAGGAGGTCTTGGGTTTATAGTTTTACTGTTAGATTCCATTCTATTATCAAAATAGATGTTATTTGGCTCAAATAACATAGCCTAAAACATAACTGCTAGCTCTGGCATAAAATATACCCAATTAACCTATACTGATTGAGCCATGTAAAAAGTAACAAAACCAAATTATAGCTGGATGATATTTAAAGTAGATACATATCAGCCTGATTTATATATTACCATTCCATCTTTACAATACCATTTTCTCAAGCTAACTGTTGTTTGTCCTTGGTGGTGTATAGCTAAGAACATTTTAACTAGCATTCCTCATGCCAGGAATTCTCTCCCTCCTAATCTCCAGATCTTTATTCCCCTGGTTTCCTTCATGTTCCAGACAAAATATCACCTTCTTCCACATGAGTGCTGTTTGTTGGGTGAGTGGGTATAGCTCTGTATTTCTCTCCCACCTTCATCTATTGAAGGATGACTCTGACTCTCCTCTTCTTTTTCTTCCTCCTGCCTTCTCACTTCTTCCTCCTCCCCTCCTCCTCTTTCTTCTCCTCCTTCTCCTCTTCTTCCTCCTCCTCCTCCTTCTTCTTTTTCTTTTTCTTCTTCCTTCTCTGTCTCTCTGTCTTCTCTGTCTTTGTTTCTCTCTCTCGGTCTCTGTTTCTTTATATCTTTATCTGCCTCTCTCTTTTTTTTTGTCTTTGCCTATCTCTCTATCTCCCCTTTTCATTTATATCAAAAGACAATTATCTGCAATATGTATCAATAACTCTGACCAACCCAGTGTTCACACATAGGGTAATAGAACAGACTCTTAGGTCTAGGGAATTCTTACTAAGTAATACATATCGATGATAGCTTCATATTGGAACAATGGCCTCACTGTCCATATAAGTGTGTAAGGAAGCCTTGAAATAATGAAAGCTCTTGAAAGACTAGGACCTTGGGAAAAGAATAATCAACCCAAATCTATGGTCATTAGAAATGTGGTAGAATTTTTAATCATCAATATGAGTTAATTACTCTGACTTTCATGTGTGAACAGCAAATCCCAAAGATGATGAAATTACAAAGTAGATGGGGAAGAATATCCAAATCAAGGGATGTTTTTGGGAGACATTAGATCTTGCCAGAAGGACCACTCATTAGATGACTCAGAAGTGGCTCCCAATGACCCCATGGCAGAAATGAATTAAAGACTAATAACTTAAGCAGGCTTGGACCAACGAGAGTATGACAAATAGTGAACTTTGTAGAATTGGCAAAATAGGGGACCACCCAAAAATGCTGCATAAGTGGCTGGAACTCTTTTAGGGAGGACCCCACACATCAAAAGATAGGAAAAGGAAGTTCAATAAAGCAGCTACTCCAGACTAAGACTGTGCCATGTATAATTGGCTATTTTAAACAAAAACCTGTGGACTGGGGTGTCTAGACTGCAACGTGAGATACTGGCTTGAATAAAGACTTTGTATGAGACAAATTATAATTAGATAACCCCTTTTCCTACTCCTTAAGTAATATATTCATTATATAGTGTTGACTTCCAGGACCTCAGGATTATGAGGGAGATCAGAAGTATAGTCTAGTCTAACCCATAAGTGAACACAACCTTGACTAGTGATTATCCAATTGCAACTTGAAGATCTCCAGTGCAAGGAACTCACTTTCACATAGCAGGTAAGAGTAAAAGGCCAGATTTGAACTTAGGAAGATGAGTTTTCCTTACTACCAGTACAGCACTTTATCCAGTGCTCCAACTTGCTGATTTAGGACTCAATATTAGGGTTAGTCTATGCCTGGAGAAGGTCTAGCCTGGTCCTGTTGTTTTCTTATGGTATTAAATGTTGCATTGGTCCAGGATTTCAAGATGGGCTAAGGACCTGCAAGCTTTCAGTGTTCTGAAAGTGGTCTAGTACATGTCAAAATATGGTTGCTGCCCCTCCCTCTACCACCCAGCTCTACAAGTTCCTGATCTGAGCTTGGCTCTGATTTAAAAAAAAAAAATGCTGCTGAACTCAGGCTCTATTAACTATGTAGAAAGTTCTGTTGAGCTGTGGGCTGGGATTCTTGCTATAATTATTCCTCTGAAAGCTGAGCTAGATTTTGGAAGTGAGATTCTGCTCAGTATCTAGGAATTGAGTCCCACCACTGCTGAGGCTAAATTCTGAGCTTTGCCTTTCTCTGAACTCCTCAGGGACTCTTTATGCAGGAAGAACACTGCCCTGCTCAGGTCCCTTCTCAGTCTGCCATGGATATGTGACCCAGAACTGGGGGGGTTAGTTATTTCAGTCTTTTCATGACCTGGTTTGGGGATCTTCTTGGCAAAGATACTGGACTGGTTTGCCGATTCCTTCTCCAGTTCACTTTGTAGATGAAGAACTAAAACAAACAGAATTAAGTGACTTGACAAGTTCAAACAGCTATTAAGTGTCTAGGATCAAATTTGAACTCAGGAAGATGTCCAGCACTCTATCCACTGTACCACCAGCTATCCACTATGCCATCTAACTGCCCCAGAACTAGGTAGTGAGTAACAAAGCTGTCAATTCTTACCTATTCCGTGGATGCCCATCAACTGAGAAATAATTGAACAAATTGTGGTACGTGAAGGTAATGGAATATTATTGTTGTACAAAAAAATGATGAACAAGCTGATTTTAGAAAGACCTGGAAAGATTCATAGGAACTGATACTGAGTGAGACAAGCAGAACCAGGAATACTTTGTACACAATAACAGCAGGAATATATGATAATTCATTATGAAAGGCTTGGTCCTTCCAAGTGGTTCATTGATCCAAGGCAATCCCAACAGAATTTGGACAGAAAATGCATCTAGAAAAGAACTAAGGAGATTGAAAGTAAATCAACACGTGGTATGTCCACTTCTTTTTTTTTTTTTTTAATCTCTCCTATGGTTTTCATCTTTTGCTCTGATTTTTCTCTCCCAACATGATTCATAAAGCAATGTGTATTAAAAATAAACTTACTACAATAAAAAAAACAAAGAAAAAAATGTATCTATTCCTATCACAGAGTGCCAGGATAGGTCCAGAGGTGCTTTCACTATCTGAGACTTTCTCTTCTTCTAATGCTAAGCCTTTCCCTGGGTGCTAAAGTGCCCACAGATAGTATGCTGCTGGTCTGACCTAATATCCCCAGATCTATTCCAAGATGGACTGGTTCAATGACTCCCTGACTTTTTCTGGAATCTCCATCAGGATTCAGTCTGGCACATTTTCTAGATCTTCTTGGAATCTTTTGTAGAAGCTTTTTGTAGAAGACAGATCATTGCACTGCTTTATAGTATTCGTAATCTGTCCCCATCTTATAATTGCTTCCAAGTTTTTCTCTCTATTGAACTCAATCTGCCTAACTTCTATTACAGAGTCCTGTTTTTGTCTGTTGGGCCAAGCAGGAAAAGCCCAATTCTTCTGCCACAAAACAGCCCTTCTCACAGTTAAAGCCAAATATCATGTTTTCCCTAATTATTCTTTTCTCCTGATTCAATGCCATTGCACTTTTGATTTATTGATATGCCAATATTGGAAATAATATATTCACAGGACTCTCACTAAGTCCATCCTGGGTGTGACAGTTAGGACTTTCTTTCTTTCTTTCTTTCTTTCTTTCTTTCTTTCTTTCTTTCTTTCTTTCTTTCTTTCTTTCTTTCTTTCTTTCTTTCTTTCTTTCTTTCTTTTTTGTTCCTGAGAGTGTTGCTAATATAGCAGACTTAAAATCTAAGGGAGATCTATATCATTAAACAGTCAACTGTCTTTCCTGGGGAAGGAAACAATGATTTTTCAACATTCTCAGTTAGTATAGGGAGACAAAATCCATGATATCCTTTACCTTTATTTATCTCTCTTAAATAAAGATTTCCTGTCTTGGACTTCTTATAGCACCTTGCTTTGCACTACCAGAATATACTTAGCATGTAATATTGTATATGGTAGTTTCCTGTGTTTTATGTCATAATTAAATTACTGTTGCCATTTCTACTAAAAAGTAGCAATCAACTGCTCTATTGCTCTACTCATAATCCTTGTAATTCCCCCAACTAAAACTCTTTCAGCATTCCCCTATATGTGTTGTGTCCCTCATCAGAACGGAACTTCTTGGAGAACAAGGATTGTCTCACTTGAACAATTCTATCGCTAGATCGTAGCACAGTGCCTGACATGAAGAAGACACTTTAAAATGATTGTTTCTTTCTTCCATTCATTCATTCATTCTCCTACTAGACAATAAACTCCATAAAGACAAGAATTTTATGTAAAATTTGTACCTTCCTCAGCACCTAGCACCATGTTCTACAAACAGCAGTCCCTTGATAATCAAATGAAATAATATTTGTAAAGAATGATTGGTATAAAGTAGATGCTTAATATGTGACATTCAACTATGAAAGATTTGGTTCTTCTCAGTGGTTCAGTGATCTAAGGTAATCCCAATAAACTTTGGACAGAAAATGCCATCTGCATCTGGAAAAAGAACAATGGAAATTGAGTGTAAATCAGCACATGCTAGGTTCACCTCTTTTTTCTTTTTTTTTTTTTTTTTTTCCTCTCCCATGGATTTTTCCTATGTTCTGATTTTTCTCTCCCAACATGATTCATAAAGCATTGCATATTAAAATTTAATTAATTAATTAAGTAGGCTCTTAACAAATGCTTATTCCCCTCTTTTTTCCTTTAATGTTTGTTGAATTTAGAAAAGACTCTCCAATTACCCAAAGACTTATCACTCCTCTCATCTGCCTGTTCACATAGGGTATCATATCATTCCTTTGGGTTAGGGCAGCAAGACTCATTCTGAAAGCCCTGCTGACAATTCAGAAATTCAAATTCAGAAAAGATTCCTAAGCCAGTCACCTTCAAAGTTGGAAAAAAATTGGTAAGCTTAAATGAGGAGCTCAAATGAGGAATAGGCTGAGCACAGTGAGCTCTCAGACAGCTGGCATTTGCCTAGAGCCACTCTGGCTTGGCTTTTTACCCCAAAGAGAAATCTGCATCTTAGAGAATTATTGTTCTGTGCAGATTGGGATCTGAATCCACCAAATGTATTTCATCAAGGACTTTGATTTAAAACCTGGGTTTCAAACCACATTTCTGAAGGGGAAAGGTCATTTTCTCTTTCATGCAATGACTCATTGTACAGCACAAAATCGAGTTCACAGATTACTGGGGAGAGCATTTACTAGTAATTTGCAACACATTATCATGTGAGGATCAGATTACCGCTAAGGATTCCCTCGTAAAACAAGCCCTAACTTTTATTGCATTTTTTTTTTAGCAAAATATTTGTTCTCTTCCTCTGTGTGACTGCAGTCACATGCCTTGGGAAGGACACTGGGAAGGGGCGGGGAGGGGGGGGGGCTCAGAGGAAAGGCGCTTAGTGGGGGAGGGATTGGCATTTAAACCACTTTAAGGTTACAAAGATGAGTCAGTCCAGAATGTAGTCCTTGTCCAAGGGGATTAGCATCCCAATTAGTGGCGACAGAGTGTGGGTGTTCATGGAAGCAGCTGTGAGGATGGAGCACTGGAGGATGGGAAGAGCAGGCTGGCTCTAAGAAAGGGATTGGTAGCTCACGGGTCTCACCCCTGCATCTGCAGCAGGGAGATAGTTTTCCTGCCTCTGAGACCTTTGTTGCTATGGATAACATGTCCAACTGCTAATTCCAGCCTCCAGAAGGCCTCCTGAACAAAGACCACTCTTGCTGCCTCTGCCCTAAGTGGCCAATGAGGGTTTTGTGCTATTTGCTTGTATCTGACTCTTCAAGATGACATTTGGGGTTTTCTTGGCAAAAATACTTGAAGGGGTTTGCCATTTCCTTCTCCAGTTCATTTTAGAGATGAGGAAACTGAGAGAAGCAGGGTTAAGTGACTTGCCCAGGTACATCTGTATAATCACTTAATTTTAAGCAGTCCTAAACTATGATGGAATGGGCAAAGTGCTAAATCTAAAAAGAGAGGACCTAAATTCAAATTATGTCTCTCACTCTTGTTACCAGTGGAACCTGGGGCAAATAAATCACTTAATCCTGTGGTCTCTCTCCTCATCTGTAAAATATGGCTGTTGAACTAGATCAGTTCTATATATGTGCAAATATATGTGTGTGTGTGTGTGTACATATATATTCTACATATATCACCTTAAGAATTAAACAAAAAGTTGTCTACTCATTATGTTTATATTGTGAAAGAATGAATGAATGAAAAAGCACATACTAAATAGATAGTTTATGTAAAGTACTATGCTAAGAGCTGGCGATACAAATATAAGGAAATAAGACAGTATCAACCCTCAAGGATTAGAAATATAGATAGATATGTGTTTGCACACATCCATACATGTATGTGTATATGTATATGTATATATACACATATGTATATAGAGAATATTTAATTTCATTTTTTACTTTAAATTTATTTTTTTAATTCTTAAGAATAAAATTAGAATTTCCATGTGTATAATAGAACCAAAAAAAAAAAAAATGAGACTAGAAATTCAAATCTCTGTTATCTTTGACTTGCTTTCTTTTTGAGTACATCACAGAATCACATAACTTGAGAGTCAGAAGGGATATGGATATCCTCTAGTCAATCCAGTTAATAAAAGAATATCTCTAATAAATAAATAATAAAATCAACATGTAACTTTCAAAGATTTCCTGTTTCCTTAGACCCTTCCTCCTATTCTTTTCTGTGTACTTTTTATACACTTCAGTGACTTTCTTTTCTTTTTTTTTATTACTCCACCCATCCCACCTAACTTTCTCCAACAAAATATAAAACTCTCATATAAATAAATTTCTACCCTAGCCATATTTGAAAATATGCCTCATTCTCCACTGAGTCCATCGTTTCTCTGCTCAGAGGTGAATAACATATTTCCTTATCTATCCTCTGAAAGTGTGGTTGGTCACTTCATTGAATACAATTCTTAAGTCTTTCACTCAAGTGATTTTGAACAGTGTTATTGTTAATCACATAAACTGTTCTTTGGTTTTTGAATAGAGGTTAGATTCTAATAGAGAAATAAGAGACATGTAGATAAGGGGAATGGTGGCCAGAGAGTAGTGTTTTCGACAGGCAAACCAGTGAATCATGACTGGAGTCATAAGGCAAATTGTTGGCATGTGCTTTCCAGGAATGGCAGTGGTGATTTGAAATCTGAATTAGAAATCTTGGAAGGGATGGGAGGAGAGACAGGGAAAGGGATACTTCAAAGCATGTAGAGATGGTTTCAAAGCTGCCTGGTGATTTTGAGAAGAAGCAGGATAAAGGGAATCCTCATCAATCAGATTCTAAACCACAGAAGTGGGGAGCTCCAGTGTTAGTCAGAGGCAAAGGCTCCAAGTATAAAGGATAATATTTAAAACAACTATTAAAGTATGAAAGTTCTTACTGTTGCTATAGAAATATTCGAGTGCCTAAATAGAACAAGAAAAGAACTTTGGTTTAATGAGATCTATTAAAATATGTGTATGAAGTAATGTAATTTTCAGATGGGGTTTAAGCAGTTTGGAGCAAAGTATGAAGTATTAGGAGGGATTCTAATCACCTTGTAAAGATAATGCCTCATATATAGGTAAACAGTTTGATGGTTTAGCCTTCACAACTGCTTCACTTTCTTATCTGCTTTTCCATCAAGACTTTCATATCCTTTTCTTACAGAAACTTCTCACTAAAGTAAGAAGTAGAATTCAGAGCAGTTTGGCTCTTTAACTACAATATGTAACTTCCCTTCCTTCCCCACAATTACTTTGTGTAACTCTGCTTCATTTAATCCAATTCATGTGTAAGTCAAGACATCACCCTCAAGATGTCATTGGTCCTCTTCAAGTTAGAAGCAAAAACAACAGTCCATCCAAACACAAGACAAAGTTTCAAAGAAACAAAATGTTTTGGACAATTGTCTTGGGAATTCAGAGCTGCAAAACACTATGAATGCTCAGCTTATTTGAATATAACTGATTTAAGACTACGAAGAAAGACAGAGAGAGAGAAGGAAAGAGAGGGTCAGAGAGACCGAGAAAGAGAGGGTCAGAGAGACCGAGAAAGAGAGAAAAGAGAGAGACAGAGACAGAAAGAGAGAAAAAAAGAGAAAGAGAAAGAGAGAGAGAGAGAGAGAGAGAGAGAGAGAGAGAGAGAAAGAGAGAGAGAGAGAGAGAGAGAGAGAGAGAGAGAAAGAGAGAGAGAGAGAGAGAGAGAGAGAGAGAGAGAGAGAGAGAGAGAGAGAGAGAAGAAGGGAAGGAGGGAGGAAGAGATAGAATTCATACGCATATTTGCAAGCTGAAGTACAATTTTTAAAATTTATCAGTTTCATTTGGGTGAGTAGTTATCTTTTTTAAGTGAAAGGTGACTCACTGAAAGACAAAATACTGATTTAAGTCACTGAAAGATATGGAAGTTATGGGAGGTAGAGGAATACAGGAGTTTGAGGTTAGAACCTAGAAAAGAGATTGAAGACAAGATAGAGTTGAAGAACCAACAGTAAAAGCATCTCAAAGGCATCAACTATCTGATTTGTAATTGGATGAATAAAGGCTGCACTTTCAGGTATTACTTCAGCACCACCTCAAGCTTATCCAGAATGAAACCTCTGCTAAGTGTATGTTGGGGATACCCTGTCAGTGAGTGGGGGCAAAACTCACAATGAAGAATTTAATAAAGACTTTGACAGGTAAACTGTAACACTTGAGGTCAACTTTCTAACACTATTGAAAATGTCAAGGCCAAGATAAAGGATAAGGAAGGCATTTCCTCTGATTAACAAATGATGATTTAAAAAAAATAATGTGTCAAGCAGATATAGATGGATGGACTTTGTCTGACAATAACATGAGCAAAGTCTCCTTTATCTTGTGCTGAGACTTTGAAGTAGTGCCAGGAAGAGGAAAAGAAATTTTAATACCCTTCCCCCATCCCATCTCACCCCAAAAAGTAAATATGAACGAGAGGGAAAAATTAAGCTTACTCTACTTACATAGATGCGATGATGAGAATATCAGAATTAACCATGAGTGTAGAGAGTACTCTTTTGAAGAATAGCTAGCATTTAAATAGCACTTTAAGATCTGGAAAGCACTTTAGAAATATAACCTCACCTTTTCCTCACAACCTCAAGAGGTAGGTACATGAGGAAACTGGCAAGGCAGATAGAATTTAAATGGCTTCACTTAAGTCATACAGTTAGTAAGTGCCTAAATAAGAATTTTAACTCAGTTCTTCCTGACTGCAAGTCCAACATCCATCCATTGTACCACTTAGCTACTGAAACCATTCTGATGATTGTGGTAAGGGCTAACCCAAAGTTTCTTAAACTTTTTTTCCATTTGTAAACCCTTTTTGGCTGAGAATTTTTTAAATGACCCCAAGTGTGTATGTATATATACACACACACATATTAAAAAAAAACAAATTAAACATTTACTGATGATAAAACATAATTTTGCAACCCCACATTCAGTTACAAGAACCCAAATGGGGCTGCAAGCCATAGTTTAAAAACCAGGGTCTAACATTATTGCAAGACCAGAGATAAATAAATGGGTATATGTTCATTTTTTCACTTAACTGAGAGGAAAAACTATAAGTTTCCTTTTTCTCCCTCCTTTTCACTTGAGAGGGAAAAGCAAAAAAGGGAAAGAAAGATACACTGCTTTGCTATAAAAAAAGACATATTTTGATTGCCAGAAGAATTCACTTGAGTTGTGTGAAATGGATTCTGTTGTGATTGAACAATACAGCATCCACGTGAGGAAATAACCAACAGGTTGGTCTATAAAGCCTAGTGATATACATCCAGATTAACTTTGCATTCTCTGGCTTAAAAATTGCTATTTATATTAAGAAGTAACATTTTCTAAATGTTCTTTTAAGAGTAGTTGTAAATTAAAATAGATTATAAATATTACATTTCATTTTAGAAGATTTATCCAACTGAGGAACTTCATAGCAGTTAACAAAGAAACTGAACCAATGCCTTCAAAGTCTGAAGTCCAGGTTTATGAGTTAGTCTTAGTACATGGGTTTTCCTCTTTCATGTGTTTCCCTGACAGTTTCCTGTGTATTCCCATTCTCCCTTACAGATACTGAGTGCATTGGTGAAAGAGTATGGCTCAGGTTTATATGTAGATGGTTATGCAATTTGTCACTTGTGTAAATGCTTTAATATATAAGTATCTTAATTCTTACTTGCCTTGTTACTTAATAAATGGTTATGTTTAATAACTAAAATATTATTGTTGGGAATTATTGGATTGTATAAATGCAATGCTTTGCAAGTTGTCTATATCTATTGTAACCTGGGACAGTATATAACATCATGAATGGCTGCTTGTGTGAATAGAAAAACACTGGTGGGAACTCTGGAACTAGAGTGGTAAATAAGAGATATATATTTCCTTTTATTATAGTAACTATTAGGACTCTAAGAAAATTTAACTGTAGCCATGTGATAGTGAATTCTTTCTGGGAAGGATGAAGTTGGGTAAGAGTAGTTTAAAATGAGTATGGCAACTACTATCTATATACTTTCTTTGGAGAGGTAATGTTACATTATATTATGGAGGTTGTCCCACCACATAACTATCACATTTGGATAAGCATTGTCCCTGCCCTTATGGAGATTCAATATATTGGGGGCACATGTAGTCAAATAACATTAACATAAAATATTTTTAAAGTGTATGTGTAAGCAAAGCACTATGTGAGTCAGAGGGGATTACATAATTATAAAGAATACTTTGGGGCTTGAAACATGCTCACAGAATCACAAATGCTGAGGAGAGGGGACATATGGTATAGTTTTTCCTCTTTCCCTTTTACAAAGAAATTTTTAAGCAAAAGAGAAAACTAAGTTGTTTTCATACAATAAAAATGTTATGTGGAACAAGTATATTTTGATATATACATAATTTCATATGTAATGTTTGGGAGAATAAAATATTACTAGCACTGACATTTTTCCATGAAATCTTTATTCACATGATAAATAACTAGTTTGCAAATGCTGGCCTAATATTACGAATTGTGACTTTGGCACCAGGGACTATCTGGCTCATTCTTATCTAGAGCCTTTAAGACCCTAGAGAAGGCAAGGTATTCCATTATAATTCAGCCATGAAAACTGCCAAGATCATGCACTCCAGGCTTAAAGGAAAGCCTGCGATAAGTCTAATGAAAATCAGGCATCATGAAAAGAGTAATATTCTCATCTTTGATCATCACTTTTCCTCCAGCGCCAGCTCTGGTTCCTGATTTCTCTTGGTGTGGTAATGGCACCATAATTGATCTAGTCACTGAGATTCAAAACACCAGTTATAGCCATCTCCCTCTCCCTTGCCCCTCACATCCGAAACATTTCCATATTCTGTTTATTCTTTCTCGGAAATTTTCTCATGTCAGCTGCTTCTTTCCTCTTCCCACTGGCACCATCCTATTTCAGATCCCCTTTACAACTGGACAATAAGATTGACATTGTCAAAACTGCACTTTAAGAATATAAATTTGTCAGCTGTGCACTAAATGGATTGGAAAGGGGAGTGAATGGAAGATGAGAATCCAGTGTAGAAGCTGTTGCAATAATTTCAGTGAAAGTTGATGACATCTAACTAGAATCTTAAAGCCAATTTATTCTACAAATTTCTGCCTAATTGATATTTCTCTTACTCTATATGTAGTAAAGCTGAACTTCTTCTTTTTTTTTTTTTTTCATAATCTAGGTCACTCAAAATCACTACCTCCTCTAGCAAAAAACTCTTTCCTACTACTTTCCCAAAACTCTAGTCTCCATCCATCTGTCCTATTCTTCCCCCAGTCCTTCCTCTCCATAGTCTATCTTTCTTTTATAAACTCAGGCCTATCATTCTATTTTAACAATCTCTCCATCCTCAAACTCTTCTTACAGTCTCTCCATTTCATGGCAGTAAATGGAGTCTGACTTTTTTTTTCTGCTGGTCTATTACTTCAGGTCATTGGAAACTTTACCCTTCCTCTGGAAGAAAATTTTTGTTCACTTCTGTTCACTTCAAATCCACATTCTCACACAACACTGCCCCGCAAAAACCCTATTGTTCTCATTTAATTAATAAATTTTCATTTCTTTAGCACTTTGACAGTCACACTCAGCTTTCTCATTTCTTGCCAGTTTGTATTCCTTTTTGCTACTTTTAACTTTTTTATCCTCCTTTTGCTTTAGTTAAAATTCATTTTTCCCATTTTGCCTGAGTCTTCTCCCCTAGCTTAAGTATTTCTCATCCCTCTTCAATTTTTACTTGAACCCTACCAAATTTCACCTGCCCTTCACTTTCTTATCCTCCTTTCTTTCAAGACTTTCACCTGCTTCCTTTTCTTACAAAAACTTGCTCTCACTGAAATAGGAAGTAAAATCTAGGTCAGTTGGCTCACAAAGTATAGTGTATAGCTTCCTCACCTACATGTTTCTTCCTTCTTTACTCCTGACTACTCTGCCTTATTTAATCCCAATTCACATTCAAGTCAAGATATCACTATCAAGATGTCATTGATCTCCTTCAAGTATGAAGAATGAACAATAATAGCACTCCAGTTCAAGCCTGGAATGTATTCCTTTACTTTATTTTACCCATTTGCCTCTTTTTTACTCTCATTTTGGTTTTCATGTTTTAATCTTTCCAGAGAGATTCTACCTCAGACATTTTGAAATGAACTATTTACAAGTCATTCTTCCTAAGAAGCAAATGTTTTGAGTACTAATGTGCCTGTGAGACTCAACCTCCCACTGGAACTTATGGGTTCGCTATTATTATTCAGGAGCCAATCTTCTGAGCAAGACAATGACCCCAATCAGAGAATAAAGACACCAGAGTCCTCACATGGATCTCCCAAGTCTCTCTGCAAACATTGACAAGTCTAAAGTGCAGGCTGACAATACACAGCACACACACCAAAAAAAGGCCGCCTCCCGTCTTCTGAGAAAAGGCGTTATTGCTGGAATTATTCATCCTTTGTTTTCCAAGAGGACCAGTGACTTCATGGGATGATTCCTATGTCCCCAACAGAGATGCTAAGGCAAACAGGACTGGGTCTACCACTTTCTCCTCTAGGGCATTTCCTTGAGTTTTACCACCTTCAGAAAATGACAGAATTCCAGAGTTGGATATCACCTCAAAGACCAGCTAATCCAACCCAAAACTGCTATTTTAACCTGGCCAGCTAGTCATCTAGACACTAAAGAAGTCTGTACTTCCTAAGGCAGTCCATCACTCTTTACAGTAGTTCTAACTGCAAGGAAGTACTTTAGCATCTGTAGACTTCAGTGACATAGGTTTCCTGTTATTTATTGCATTTCATTTGGTGATTCACATTCTTGGGTTGCTGCTATCTTCACCTGAGCTCATATTATAGTTTCTCAAGTAGAAATTCGACATAAAGAAATAGAGACAGGTTACGGTAATAGAGAGAAAGAAAAGGAGGGAAGGAGAAAAGTAACTATGCTTGGGAAAAAAAAGAATAGAGCAGGTTTTTCCCCTCCTGCCAAAAAATAAAACATGAAAAAATATAGAAAAAGAAAGAAGGAATTAATGAAATGGTAAAAGAGTAGTTAGTTTAGATTGATGTGCTTATACAGTTCTGGATGAAACAGAAACAGGGCTGTATAGGGTTGAAATTTCTTTGTTTTTAAGCACTGGACTAAGAGTAGGAAAACTCGGGTTCTATCATTTCCTCACTACATGGATTTGGGCAAATCAATTCCCTTCTCTGATACTCAGCTTCCTCATTTTCTAAAGGAGGAGGTTTTTAGGTCTGTGTCCCAAAGAGATCATAAAAAAGGAAAGATACCCACATATGCAAAAAGTTTGTGGCAGCCCTTTTTGTAGTGGCAAGGATTGAGTGGATGCCCATCAGTTGGGGAATGGCTGAATGAATTATGGTATATGAATGTTATGGAATATTATTGTTCTACAACGAACTTTAAGCAGGATGATTTCAGAGAGGCCTGGAGAGACTTACATGAACTGATGCTAAGTGAAATGAGAAGAACCAAGGCAACACTGTATATAGCAACAAGAAGATTATGTGATAATGTCCATATGATGGACATGACTCTTTTCAACAATGAAGTGGTTTAGACTAATTCCAATAGACTTATGATGGAGAGAGTACCTCTGCATCCAGAAGGAGGACTATGGAGACTGTACGTGGACCACAATATAGTTTTTTCAATGTTTTTATTGTTGTTGGCTTCCATTTTTTCTCATTTTTTCCCTTTTTGATCTGTTTTTTCTTGATAAATGTGGAAATATGTATAGAAGAATTACACATATTTAACATACATTGGATTACTTACTGTCTAGGTGAGGGAGTGAGGAAAAGGAAAAAAATTTGGAATGCAACATTTTGCAAGAGTATTAAAACTATCTTTGCATATATTTTGAAAAAAAAGCTATTGTTTAAAAAAGAAAATAAAGAGATTAGAACTAAATTAAGCTGTATGACTCTAAGTAGATATCTCACAGTACCACAGAGTGTAAACTACACATATACCCAATACACAACACACATATCCCATTGTTCCTACCTCACTGGTTCTGTAAGTAGATATTGTTGTTTTTGTTGTTGTTCATCCTTTATTTTCAAAGAGAACCAATGAATCATAAAGTGATGTCTTGGCTCAGGCATGAATTGGATTGGAGGGAGGCAGAGATGCACAAAGTTGTCAGTCTCACTATTTCTCTTCCAGAGACTTTGAAATCCAGTGGCAAGACAAAAGTCAAGATAAGTGATGATAGCCTGAGATGTAGTGGATGACCTGGACATCTTGGAAATCTGACAAAGGTCTAGAACTCCATAGAGCTTATTTCAGGCTTCTTGGAAAAAGGAACACATTATTCTCATACACCCATTCTGTCAGGGAAAATCTTCTCATGTTTGGGGTAGACATCCCCTTAATTCACCAATTAGTTTGATGTCTATCAGTTACCCTCAACCTGGTTTAGCCCATCTTCTGAGGTGGATATGGCCAACAGTTTCTTAGAACCATAGGGGAGAATTGAGGGACAGATAGACATGAGCAGCCCTCACACCCAAATGCTAGTTCATTCCATATAACCTAAGAATAGGTGCACAATAATATGAATAATGAGTAGTCTGTGTATCCAAAGTCACCCTGTGATCCAATTAACCTCTAACACATGTCTGAAGAATAAAAATCACCAATTCAGTACTCCCATGTGCACTTTTGAAAATGTAATGACCTTAGTTGTGTAATTCTAACTACAGCTCTAAGCCATCTCTGAGGTTT